>NW_014569891.1:55105-142367 GCF_001313835.1 Polistes canadensis
CAGTATTAATATGTTTAAAAAACAATTACAATCTTCTTGCACTTAACACAAATAATTAACACTATTCACAAAATCATCATTTTCAAACAACCAAAAAAAAAAAAAAAATACCATCGTAAAACTTTCCAAAAAAAAAAAAAAAAAAAAAAAAAAAAAAAAAAAGAAAAGAAGCATTTGCAAAAAAGGACCTACAACATGTAACATATGAAGAACAAAAATATTAGCCATAGTAAAGATGGCGCCACCACAAACGAATATGGGAAAAGCCAGGATGTACGCACATTAACGTATCCCATCTATCAAATAAAAAAAAAAAACAGAAAAGAGAAAGAATCGGAGTGCATAAATGTCACAGGGGTGGGGGTGGGGGTAAAAAGTAGGCAAAGCAAAAAAAAAACGTAGAAGAAAAGGCGTGTTTGATTTGAATAAAGATTATGACTTTTGAGTAAGCCTGTAGGAGAAATCGGTGTGTTTAAGAGTAATAGTGTTAGTAGTAATAATAATAGTAATAGTAGTAGTAATAGTAGTAGTGGTAGAAGAGTATTCGCGCAAACGAAGGGCAGGGTCGTCGGCAGAGAGCGTCGTCAGTACGCCCCGTGTCGTCGACGTGAATCCTTCGTGCTTTCGGGGGTTGCTCGTGAACATTTTCTCTCTCTCTCTCTCTCTCTCTCTCTCTCTCTCTCTCTCTCTCTCTCTCTCTTTCTCCCCCTCTCTCTTTCTCTCTCTCTCTCTTTCTCTCTGTCTTTCTCTATCTCTCACCCTCTCTCATTCTCTCATTGTCTACCCCTTCTATTACTCTCTTTCTCTTTATCATTGTCAGAGAAACACCCACATAGAAACATACGTATACGTATATGAAAATACATCAAGATATCAGACATGTATATATATATGTGTGTATATGTATAAAACTGTGAAGCTACACTCGTGTAGCTCAGTCTCGTGCCGATGGAATCAACGTACCTTCCCCTCCTGTAAATTGTGTTGGTTGAAGCCGATCCTCTTTCATTATTCGAGATATAATATATCGAGGAGTAAGATAAAAATTGAGGCCAAAAAAAAATGATGTGATAAGGAGATAAGGAATGTGTTAAATATCAAAGAGAAGAAGAAGAAGAAGAAGTAGTAGTAGTAGTAGTAGTGGGGTTTGTTTGATCTTTGAACGGAGGAGTTTTTAACAGACATAACAAACCAGTAAAAAGGATAGGTGATAGTAAGGGGGTAGTAAGTACACATTATAACACACTCGCGCACCCTGGCCATTGACCTTCGAGGACGAACGCAAGGATAGAAAAGGAGAGGATAGAAAGAGAGAAAGAAAAAAAAAGGGAGAATATTTCGAGGAGGAAAAGAAACTGGTGGAAGAGGAGAGGAAGAAAAAGAGATAAGGGGGGAGGAGGTACGTTAGTTCGCATCTATCGTCGACGACGACGATTCGTCGTCATTCCTCTTGTCGTAGTCATAGTCGTAATAGTTTGCCGTCTTCCTAGTACTCTGACTTAATCTTCAATTTTGTCAAATATCATAATAAATGTATACAATATGAGATAATATATTAATAATAGTTTTGTTTATTCTAATAAATATATATTTGAATGAATGATCACATTGTTATTATATTATTAGGTATATCATGGATGTTAACTGGTGAGCTGATTTGACGAGGAAACGAAGAGGGAAGAAAAGGGGGGGGAAGAGTAGAGTCGGGAAACGGGGAGTGCCACCGGTAACCGGTCTACAGGGAGGTGGAAAAAGAGGAAGAAGTGCTGCTGGAAGAGGATAATTCGGAGGGTTGAAAGGAAACCCTTGAGAAAGAGAGAGTACCCGCAGAAGAAGAAGAAGTTAAAGAAGAAGAAGAATAAAATGGGCTGCAACACGAGCAAGGAAAGCGTCCAGCCAGGTGCTGAAGAAGCAAAAGAGGACGTCAAGAATGGAGGTGAGTTTACTTCATTTCTTTCTTTCTTTCTCGCCTCCCCTTTTTTCATTTTCTTATTTTTATTTCATTATTTTCCTATCGTTTTCATCGAACACGCAAAGTTATTCGTTGAGAAGTTTGCGTCTGACTCGTGTCTGGATTACCACCCATCCACCCCCTCCACAATCTCTCCTCTCCTTACCCTATCTCTACCCCGTCTGCTACAATCTTTTTTCTTTCCTTTTTTTTTTCCTCTCTCTTTTCACTTTAAAAGTACGTCTTGTTTTATTATTCAATAATTAATATTAGGTTGGTGCATATGAAATGTCGGATTTTCTTTACGTTTTCCCCTGTTTTCGTTATTTTTTTCTTTCTGCCATAATTTTGTTTATGGTCGTACTGTTTAAAAGTGAAGACACTCCGAAAAAGTCCATATCAGAGTTTATTGATTCTAAAGATTCGAATTTCTTTAAGACAGCCATCTGTGTATTAAAATCTCGTTGGGAAAAGATACACGAACTTTTATATATTCACTTTAAAATCCGACATTTCATAGGCACCAACCTAATAGAAAAAAGGAGAAAGAAAGAAAGAAAGAATCGTAGACGGAGAAATGAAAAGTTTTGTATAAATCCACACAAGGACGTATCGTTCATCGTTTTCGTTGTAATGTATAAGTGTTCTTAGAAATGGCGACTGTAATAGATCGTAATCTAAAGTATCGATTCGATGCTTTGTTTAGTCTTTTTTAAAGCTGTTTATCAAAGAATAATATGGTTAATTTGCATATAATAATATTCCTGGACAGTCAATCGATATTATTCGTACGTGTGTGTGTGTGTGTGTATGCGTGTATTCGATTCGACGTTTCGAATATAATCTCGAAATTTGAATAAAAATATATTCGACAATTATTTTCAACGATATGTATTACGCGTACACGGACATAAGGGAAAGTAATCAAAAGTGGGAGATAGATGACAACTACGAAGCAGGAAAAAATTGTTTAGATTGATGTGACGTATGTATCTATATATAGGGTATTTAAAATCAGTGGTGTCTTGTTAAAACGGATCTTAGAACTCTGTCACGTATGACAGAATGTCGATATAAACGATGACAGCACGGTTCACAGTTCGTAGAACGTTCGTCAAGCTTCGTGATCAGCAGGATGCGTTAATTTAAACTATGTCATTTTAAACATTGAGTTACACCAACATCTACGTATTACGAATTAAATACTCCAATGAACTTGTAATTGAAAGGTATTATTACATTATTACTTTTTCTTTTTTTTTTTAGACGATTTTAATTATTCGTTTTAATGATTATGTAGATATGACATTTTACTTTGATAATATCGTGTGCATCGTTTTATCATTTTCAAAATCGTTAAAAAATTAAATTCAGGTATTATATTAAACACAAATTTGAATTGATTATATTTCAAAGTATCCTCATAATTATCGAACCACTCTGTATATTTTAAACATAGGGGTTTGGGGATATTTAAATTATCGTTTGAACTTAATATTATTATACATCAATTATTCATTTTCAATATCTCAACAAGACCGAAATAATAAAGGATTAAGTTGTTCAAACTAAACTTTGATATATTATAATGAATAGCAACGTTTTATTATATAAACAGAGTGTGTTAAGATAATTTTGAAATATTTTGAAATACGATCAATCAAACTTATATTTAACACATTTACAAATAATTATCTTCGTAATTATTGAAAGAAAGAACATACAAGATTTAAATTAACACGCTCATTTGAGAAATTATTATTATTAATATTGTTTTTTCTATTTCCAAGTTTTTTTTTATACATAATATTTTGCAGTATTTTACGCAGGTGGTAAGAAAACTTGGGTGGTTCTTTTTACGAGCATAGTGAACTACGATGTAAACCAATCTTAATGCGATCATCTCGCGAGATAAATTAGCACGGGTGAGCTTTTTTTCTACATAGCTTCCTAGGGGCTGATATGCTTTTTTTTTCCTATTTTATTTTTTTTTTCTTCTTTTTTTTTTCTTTTTAAAAGAGAGAAAAAACGTTTCGATGACTCATCTCTCCTTCACTTTAGACACGAACACTTTTCTTCTCGATCTATCGATCACGTAGCGAGACGCCCATAGAAATATATCGCACAGTTTCTAATTTTCCATTTGACGAATATCGTTCATCGTCCCCAAAAAAAAATTTAACGTCTGTTTGCAAAAGGAATCAAAATACCAAATATATGCATATATATGCATTTATATAAATGCACTTTGAAAATGTATCGACGTGAGAGTAATTGCGTTTGCGATTTTAATACAAGTGCACTGATTTCAATTACTTATTGACGTTGAAATTGAACAAATACGGTAACGCAAAAATTCAATGAACGAAAACGTTTCGATCGGATTTGTTAATACTTTACTTTCTATCGAGTGTTTGATTTGATAAAAAAACAAAAAGAAAAAATACTGCAATGCATTCAAACACTTCTAATAAATTCGAATATAATCGATTAATAAGAAAATATATTTTGACATTAATATCAAATTAATTGGATATAATTGTAAAACACGTTGAGATCCTAAATGATTTTAAATGATGAATTTTTTCTTCCAAATTTTCTATATAATCAATTTGATCTTACAAATATTTTCTTTTGCTCGTTTATTCTTTAATTTAATTAATTCCGAATTGCGTGTATAGCATGTATGAGTAAGTCATTGATAAACGTGTTATAAGAATGAAAGGACATTCCTGCATTCCTTGAGACAGAAAGTTCGCGTGACCATCAAACGTATTCTGACTAAAATAGGTTAATGACCCAATCTTGCACTTACATTGACTATATAACATGTGGTTGTTAGAAACGAACAAGGTGATTGCGGAGACATTTACTCGGTTTAAACATCGTTCTAAGGTACGTCTAGGTGAATCGACGAAATCCTGTTCTTCGAACTCGTAAACTTTAACGAATCTTGTTGGCTTTTAAGATCCCAGTCGAATGTATCCAGTGGCACGTAAATACCATAGTAAATATCTAAATAGTACAGCCGGGACAAAAGAGTGTACTTTAATTTAATAGAAATTTCATTAAAATTTATTCACTTTAAGTATAAAAAATATTTAGCAATACTTTTCAAAGAAATAGTAAAGTTGTATAGCATTGCAATCTGTGATTTCTTATTTCCGACTTCGTCTGAAGGCTCTTCACATTCATAGTAATTCCGAGGATTTACTAGTAATGCCTGATTTCCTGCTTTGACAGTAACATATATATACATTGTACATGGTAGATAGAGTAAAACGTTTTTGTGCTGGAATGACTTTTATCCAGGAATTTTCTCGTTGAAATTGTTATCCTAGTGTAGATACATAACGGCATATCGATTTATCGACGTAATCGCACTACACTACCAGATTGAAAACCGATAGAGACACTTTATTCGATATGCCGAATAGAATAAGGATGTTTCCTTCGAAAATCAAATCCTCCCTTTACAAGTCTCTACTTGCAAAGAATAATAATCCTAACGACGTTCAAGCTGATTCAATATTCCAAATCGTATCTATCATTTTTCTTTTCGGTCTCTAGTGGAAAAGAACTTTATTTTTCTTTTATTTAAATTGTAACGGATCAGGATCTATAATAGAAAAATATTACAATTTTACCTTGTTTCGTAATACAATTTTGTAGTTGACAAAAGTACAGAAACATTTATGTAACATGTACGTAAGTCGAATAAAATGAAATTAGATGAAATAATGAATATCTCGATTAATTTTATTTCTTTTATAAAAGAACCGCACATGAAACATTAAATGTCTCTTCTATACTCTTTTCAATGTATTCACGTATCCTTAAATAAGTAATGATTTCTTGTAAATGCAAGAGACTAAATGTAAGTAAAGTGGTAGTTTAAACTAACGAAAAGTTCTACCTTTCTTACTGATTTTCTCCCTTTAGAATGAACTATTCTCTATTTCTCACGTTCTAACTTATTCTATTGTTTGAATCATAAGAGAGTTTTCTAATGAAAGACACCATTTATCTTAAAACAGTAATTCGCGATTTAAAATGAATAAAACATATAAATAATTATCTCTCATTTGTATAAATTTTACGTAAAATCATTTAAAAAATGTTACAAATATTTCCAATCAAATTATAGTATTTAAATGATATTCAAAATAAAAAAAGATAATTTTTGTTAAACATTTCTAATCAATCGTATTGTATATTGACATTAAGATTAGAAATATATTCTAAATTGGAGAAAACAAGTTCTTACGTTAAATAAAAACAATTGGGAAATGTTTATTTTCGATAAATCTCATTACATGTAAAATCTTTTTTTTCCAGACACATAGACATTATTTACATAGATGAACAGACACACACGAGAAGAGTTTTCCTTTCGATTACTTTAGAAAAAAGGAGAGAGAGGGAAAGAGAAAAATAGGCTGGTGCATTTATAAAAACATATGTACGTTATCGTAGGAGCGAGTAAATTCCCGAACGAGCTCTTTTTACGGTTATTTACGTTCTCCTGTTTGCGCTTCAACGTTACCTACTCATTTATTTTCCATCTTTCTCCCTTTTCCTTCCTCTCCCCATTATTTTTACTCAACTAGGATCGATAATCTACCGATATATTCTCTATTAGCTTTTATCGACAAGATTTCTTCACTTTCCAGATTGTTTTTTCTTTTTGTTTCATTTGCACCAATTTTCATGCATAACACACATTAGTACCCCAAATGTAATATTGTTGATTGTTGTATGTTGTTATTGACGCGTTTGTTGTCCTACGAAAAAATGGATAATTCATATTGAATAAAGTGAGGAAATAATATATACGTGATCTCGATAATAAGACGATACGTTAACGAGATCCCAACGACAAATGGATGAAATGGTCTTGGCAAAGGACCGATAGTACTGAATTTAAATTAGCGAGAGGATATCGAGTTTCGAGAGCTGCCAAATCTCTACGTGCGAGATTTGTTTCGGTAACAAGAACGACGAATCGATCGATCCGGTCGGTCTCTCCCACGTCCTCAGCAATTTTCCTTCAGTTAGGAAAAAGCCATATCAATTTATCTTTCCCGAGACATAACATTTACGTTTACGATATTACCTTACTCATACATATTTTAAACATATTGCTTTAACATACATACATATATTAAACATATGCCTTTAACAAGTATTTTTTGCTTTATTCTATTTCTTTTTGCAATACTTAACTCTTTATCCATCATTCCATATGTAAGATTCGAGAGAAAATTTGACTGACTGGGGACCGAAAATCACGGATCTTTCGAATGTTTATTTAAATATGGAGCATGGAGGCGCTCGTCCCATACATATTTATTATTTTATATTATTTTTCACAGTCTCTCATCCATTTTATTCATATATTTGGAAATATTTTCATTGTGATTATTTGAAATCACGTTCGAAATATTAAACGTTAAATAAATCAATCATTTTGTTAAATTCGATCGATCGTGGTAACCTGTAGGGAAAATTCGGATGGTTTAATTGATTTTTCAAAAGTCAAATGAAAATTAGTATCCTTTGAACATAGGATCAACATTAAAAGGATAACATCCTTTCATTTTCTACATGTATAAATGTAAAGAGTGAGCATGCATAGCACCGTTTGGCACGCATACAATTTCTCGTTTGGATTGCGTGCATTCATGACCTCCATCGCGATGTCGATGAAATACGTTGCTAAGTGTAATAACGTGCCGGCATGCCGCTTTTTACTGAATCCTCAAAGTCAAAAATAACCGGAAGTCTATCAAAAGGAAACTCGTTACGAGAGGCCACCTTTTTTTTATCGATTAAAATATGAAATAACAAGCAACCTAGTAAAGCTCAAGCTTTTCTATTCAATTTAAATCAAATTAAACGTATACGCGTATTTTTAAACGTGCATTCAATAAATAAGTAAATAAAATAAGCATTATACCCAGAAACAACACAATTTTTCACAGCAAAAATTAAAATTTCGTGTGACGTCGAGTATTTTAACACGAAGAAAAAGAAGAATGTAAAATTACGAAAATTAATGGCAGAGAGCTTGTGTTACAGTTAGAAATATTTGAGTAAGACGTGTTGCACTTGGGTTGGAAATTGCAACGGATAAGTATCGTCAGGTGGTTGCAACTGTTGCAAGGGTATACCTTTCTCTCTCCCTCTGTCTCTTATACACTCTCATTTCTTTTCTTTCTTTTTTCATCATCCATCCTTCTCTTCGATGGATCGATAGACGAATCGCTCAAAGCGTCTGCGTTTGAAGCTTTATCAATTCTGTCTATCTTTAAAATATCGTCGGATAAGAATAGCAAATTCGTTTCCTTCGGAAACAAAAAAACAAAATATTGTTCTCTCATTTTCATTTGATCGAATAATTTTCTCGTATTTTTCTTTTCTTTTTTTACTTTCTCTTTATTTACTCTTTCCTGACTCTTTAATTATATTTTTTAATGTAAAATCACAATGATTATTTGTAAAAAAAGTCAATCAAATCATTTTGTTAATTTCATTGTTCGATTAGATTAACAAATATTAAATGAAGTTTTGTTCACTCGATTGGATTCTAATCGGTTTACTTAATAGCCTTTTCCAACAAAATTGAGAACACGGCAAACTTATTAGTACAGCAAGAAAGGAGTATAGAAATAGAGAGAGAGAGAGAGAGAGAGAGGAGAATGGGGGAAAAGAGACGAAGGTTATATCATAGAATGAAAAGTTGTCCTGGCTCCTCCTAATCAGTAACTTGAGTCTATTTGAGTTTTACATTCACACGAATAACTTGCTACACGTTCCCATTGTAATTAATATATTCATTTATATAGATATTTGTATATTTGGCGAATACATAAATGTGTAACAGACACATTGGATTAGTATAGATGTGTTCTTTCGGAATGAATTATATTCCATAATATAATGCTAATCAAATGCATAACATCAAATGACATTTTGTAAGAAATTAAATACAAATTAGTTATAAATAGAAAGTTTACACTAAATTAAGTATAAATTACGTTTATTTTTTTCAAAATCGACACTTACACCACTTTGAAAATAAACGGTCCGAAAGAAGACTTAGACCACTTTCATAATTATGGGCACATATATCTCATGGCAAGGATCAAAAAGATCGAATGATCGATCAACGGACTCGGTCTGACAATAAGTAAAGTGAAGGGTCAGGGGTTAAAGGACGTTCACCCTGAACCACTGGAGATTCAGAAGTGTTACCGGCTAGTGCCGCCAGTTGGTAGATCAATAAACGAATGCCTACCGAGCAGACGGTCTAAAGTCGAATGCCATTTCAATTATTTTTATTGTATTTTATACGTCTCCTATTTATTCACTTCTTTTTTTGACACATTTTACCAACATTTTTTCTCTCTTTCTTTCTTATAAACGAACGAATTATTTTTTTCTTTTGTGTTCGAAGCAACATAAATTGATCTATAAATTCACGTAATCAACGTTGAGGATCAACGTCAAATTATCTGAAAATAAATGTTCACTTCCATAGACTTTCGCACGATTGAGAACGTGTACGTGCATATATGTGTTCGTTTGCATGGATTTACTTTCGTACATAAGCGAACTCGATGGTAATGCAAATGTTCTGAATACAAAACAAGCCGAGGTCTCTCACGATTATATACTTGAATAAAAATATCATGCGTGTGTGTGCATACTTAGTTTATCGTGTTTCTAAGAACTGACTAAATAGACACGATTTTTATCAAACTTGAGATTAATTCTAATCTTATTATATTATCAGTCGAATATATACAAATTTTTGTTTGCTTTTGCTTTGTACGTGCATGCTTTTTTTCACGATTCATTAATATATTTTTTTCCAATTAAATAATACTTTAATTTCTTTGATAAAACTCGATATAAAGAGTACTGTGATTTTTGATTAACAATTAAATAAATATTCAAAGTATTTTTTTGAAGAATAATCATTTTTCGAACGTAGCCGATATTTAATAATTCAAAAATAGAATTTTAATCAATCTTCTCATCAAACATTTATACAACAATCCAATAAACGTATTTAATACAAAAATATTGATAGAATATTAATTTATAAAATATCATATTTGTATTAGAGACAAAATATTTAATAACATTTCTTTTTCTTGTCATCTTTCTCTTTTTTTCCTTGTTAAAGTATAATTTTGGAATTGTTTATTCAAAAAACATGAATTTTATTTTAAAAAGGAATTATTTCATTTGAAAATGGTTTGTAACATGTTTAGTAAGACTTTTTCTATACTTGTATATATATATATATATATGTATGTGTATACACCTAAATTCAATTGCCGAAGGACATTCGATCGGAGTAGGATTTTTCTGAGACAAACAAAAGCTCGAGGGAAGCCTCGGGATCGAGTAAAGAGACGACTTTAGACCACTCCTATGTTTGAACAAACGGAGGTGTGGCATATTGGAACGTGCCGTGGTATATTAGAGAAAAGAGAAAATAAGTGTATTGTTCGAGGAATATAAATCTTTCATGGAGTTTAGATCGTAGATTCGAATTTATTGAGAATCGGAAGAAGTGCTACTATGATCGATAATCTAATCGCGTGTCTCATGAAATAAAGGATTCCCTTATTTTGATCTATTTAATCCTGTAACAGCTTGTTCAAGTTCATTAAATTCCAATTTTGTACTATTAATTGGCTAATCGTTCGAATTTTTCATTTTTTTTTTTTTTTTTGTAAAAGAAGACAATAATAAAATGTTGTATGTTCACATAAGTAGATCAAGTAATATATTTGTTTTAATAACGTAATAACAAAAAGTGGAAATAAGTTTAAAATGATTTATGTATTTGTCAAAAGATAAAGACATTGATGTATGGATAGACATCCCCTTTCTTCTACTCAAATGTATTTTCATTTCCAACCGACAACTCATTTTTCATATATATACACACACATATATAAATAATCATTTAATAAATGAAACACAGAGAAACTAATTCATGCATAACTAACTTATCTTCGTTTTTTTACATTTTTTGTTTAGATATACAATGAGGAAATACTAAGCGAGATAATTTATTTAGGTTATCTTGAAGATACAGATTTTAATTTATCAAAAATTAAATGCAAACGATAAAATGTTGTAATGTTTTACGATATAATTTTATCATTATTATATCATAAGAAAATATATGTGTTTTTCTGCACAGAAATTGGGAAGATAAGAATGTAATACAAATCTATGGTAAGGTAGAACGCGATATTATCAACTAATATCATCGATAAAATATAATCGTTACGTATACGTCGGTACGTTTTCTACTTTACCGACTATTGATAATACGACAAATACTAACCAGAGATATATATTTTTAATAGATGGTAGCATACATTCAGGCGCGCTCGTACTTTCCAAGCAGCGACCAAATTTTTTCCCAATATTGACAAAACTAGATTGCAACGAAACGATGTTTCTTCTTTATGTTTTATTTTTTACTCTCGCGGTATGCATACAAAAATCTTTTTCCATTACAATTAACCACACCTGCCTTCTTTCCTCACTTTTATCCCGACGTAACGTAATCTCGTTTGGTTCGTTTTCCTTGATTGTTTACTTTTTGACAATTTTCTAAGAGATAAAAAATCACATTTTACAAACTTTCCTCTCTTTATTTTTTTCTTACCAAGTTAAACTTTGAATTGAAATCAAAAGTAGGATCGAAAGTCGTGATGAAAACTTATAGTACCAAACAATAATAATATTTGTTTAACTTTGTCGATATTCGTTTAGCAAACTCTTGTTAGAACTAACACGCGATACGTCACACTTTTCGGTTGAAATTCATTTGCCATAAATTGAACTCGAACCAAGCAAGTTCCTCTAGCCAAACCGATTTTAGTTCTGTTACCTTCCAACCTTTCCAACCCTTCTCTCCTCTCTCTCTCAGTTTTCCTCAAATGGCTCCCAGAGGTAACGTTCGTTCTTACACCACGTACGTATATACTAACAATTTGCCACAACTTTCCTTCGCGAATACAGCACTTAGCTAGAGAGTATCAAGTGTAAGCAAATTGGAGCGTAATTATCGTACTGAGACCAACCACTCTCGTTTGATGATTTACCATCTTACTTCGACAAATAAGAATTCGAAAAGACAAACTAATGAAAATTCTATCGAGAAACTTGAAACGAACAAATATATTAGGTTGGTGCATATGAAATGTCGGATTTTCTTGACATGTCAACGTTTTTCCCTCTGTTTGATATTCATTATATTTAAACTATACATGTATATTTATTTATACAAAATGTGAACCTTTACCTTTCTAGTAGAAAATAATAGAAACATTCGTAGAACAGATACCACACGCTATTTCCTTCTTTACACTCCTAAATTCAGTGAGAAATTTGAGGAACTCGGGGGCCAGAAATTCCATGCCTCTTCCTATTCCTTCCTCTGATCCTTTATACACCCTCCTCACCCCATCCCCACCCCCTCGTCTGTGTATGTATGTGATGTCGAACAGAAGGGGTTGAATTTAACCACAGCATAGCCAATAACATTTCGCTTAACAACCATCGAGTATACAATCGTAAAATCTATGTACGCTGTATGTGTACGTGTGTTTGTCTCCTATATGTATGTATAAGCGTAATTTGGAGTATATCATTCAACTTTTGTGGCTCATCAAGCAAACACAATCCTTATCCCATTGTTTATTCTTGCAAGATTTTAATAACAGCTATAATTATTTCGTTAAAATTATTGTTTACAATGAAATTAGTTAATATTAATTTGTTTCTCATTATTTAATAGGGTACACGAAAATTCATTCTCATTTAGGTTTTGTTATATCCATTGTACATATTTGATTATTCATCAAATAGAAATTGAAATTATTATTATCGATTAATACTGCGATTATTTGATAAGAGAATTTTGTGGATAATTTGACAGTAATATTGTAGTAATATTATTTATTATATCGAGTTAACCAATGACAGATGTTTAACCTATTTTATACAGACACATTATTTTTAGATTTGTATATATATATGTATATTGTATAATATACACATATATTTTAAATTTGTTTCTATGTTAATCTGTAAACACGTAAACGCATACACCCTTAACATATTTACTTCTTAATTTATATTAGTCTCTCTTGGGTTTTTCCATAAAAGAAAAAAAGGAAAGAAAAAAAAAAAGGTTTCATCGCGTGGATAAAATTTGTATTCCATAAAAAATGTCTGTGTGGTACTTTTACATCGTACGATGGTATCGAGTCACCGTTAAAAGCTGACCGACATGATCCGTAATGGTTGTGTAATGTGTCTATAATACATAAACGTTCTTTCATTTTTTTCCTTTTTTCCGCCCCCTCCCCCCTATCCGTTAAAAAACATAACGAAAGTTATCTCTCCTAAACGAGAATTAATCAAATTTTCAAGGTGAACTATGGTAAAAGGTTTTTATATGAAAAACCTTTAGGAAGGGTGGGTTGGTATCGTGGTAAAACCCAGCCAACAACTATCTTCGAACATCGAACCATCGCCTGTTATACTCTCGTTTGTCTTTAATCCTTATTGCATTAGGCGAACTTCATGGTGTAATGCAATCGTTCAAATAATTATCGATCCTTCTTATATTTCCCCTTATTTTCTTTCATTTTCTTTCATTTTCTTTCATTTTTAGTTGACGAATTATATTATTACTTTGTACCGAATAATCTTTAATCATTATTACATCAAGTTGTTATTACAATATTAATACGATATCACGTTATAACATAACGAAACATAGAAAAACAATAGTAAAATACAAATTCACGTATTCAATCCCATATACTTTTTAATCGTAGACGCATACAAAAATTCAAGAAAATATCTGACGAATTGTTTACCTCAAACAGAAAGAAAAAGAAAAAGAAAAAGAAAAAGAGAAGAAAAATATGTAAGAAAAATGTCGGCAAAGTCCAGGCCAATTGGAGAGGGATCTTCTTTCCTATTTTTTTCCCTTCTTTTCTTTTTTTCCCTTACTTTTTCTCCCTCCTTCACCCTCTTCTTCATTTTTCTCTCTCTCTCTCTCTCTTATTATTGTTAACGTTTCTCCGAGGTCGAACTCGACAAAATGAGAGAAAGAAAAAGACAGTGAGAGAGAGAAAAAGCTTCGTGTGCTGATATGTGTATTACGATGTGTGTTAGATATAGGGGAGAGGAGGAAAGGGTGTTTGGTGGGAAAGAAGAAAAGGTGGGTGGGAATGATAGAAGCTGCGTGGTGATACTCGTGCGCAGGGGTTGTAAGCCAGCCCGCTTATAAAAGGGGAGAGGGGGTATCTGCTATTCGTCAGTCTCATATCGGATCAGGTGCGGTTAAGGTGTACAGGTGACATATCACTTTGGACTGCTTCTATCTCTCTCTCTCTCTCTTTCTCTCTCTTTCTCTCTCTTTCTCTCTGTCTTTCTATTCGTCTGTCTTTCTGTCTTTTCCTGTCTCACACACACACACACACACACGGCTTACATTTGAGTCACATCAGGTGAGCTTCAATTATTATCAATTTATTTGGATTTTTATATCCGTTTCTTTTTTTAACTAAATAATTCTTTTGATCTATTGTCTCTATTTTATGTTGAAATGAAAAATAAATTGTTTCAATTGATAGAGTATCTGTTTGGAACTATTGAATTAGATAATGGAAAGGTTATTTTTGTGATCGTATTAGAATCGAAATTATAATGATATCAGAGAGTTTATGCATATAAGTAATAGTCCTAGGAGTATTGTTTGAAACTTATACAATTCGAAAGTCCTTGGGAGTTAACTTTACCATACGAGCAACGGAACTCTCTCTCTTTCATGGAAACGATCAATATTTCTATTTCTATGGTTTTTGTTGTTTTAATTTTTCATTTCTTAAGACTAATGTGTATTAAATCTATAAAATAATTTCATATATGTATATACGAAAGGATAGGAATTCAAAAATTGATCTGAGCTTCTCGTAACTTGTACAAAAATAAAGGTAGCTTTAAGAAACATTAAAAAGAAATAAATTTCTCCAACTTTTTCAGATCTACTTATGCTTAAAATATTTTTTTCTCAGTTTATCGCAAGTACTTGAAAAATCGTGACTAAAATTATGCATATTAGTATATTAAAAATAAATGTGAATACACGTAAAATAAAAACTACTCGAATAAATATTTATCATTTCAAGACGATGATTATACAATAGTAATAAAAAGATCGTATTGTTAAACCCATGGGAGAGTGGGAGGGTCGGGTGAAGGAGTAGGGGAGGGGGGGGGGGGGTGTTAGTACGCGTGAATATATAAATCGTAAAATCGTATCATCCTTGTAATAATGGGATGAGAAATTTGTCGTGGTGGTTGTCTGTTTGCACGGAGAATTGCTTTCGTTGTTTGTATTTACGGTTCTATGGTTTTCTCCGAGTTCGAAACGAGTTCGAGTACGATCTCAGCAACCAAGGGAAAGAAGGGATTAGTTTTTAACGTAATATTCACTCCATTTCTCTCTTTTTTTTTTTCCTCTAGAAGGATTACCAAGAACAAATGAGAACCCCCTCGTAAAGTTTACTATTCAAAGAAGATAGTTCAATCTCAGCCTGGTGATTTTATTATTTAATGCCAGCTCAGTGTACTTCGCCCCGATCGGGATACGTGTTTTAATATTTAACATTAGTGGATATACAATGCTGTGATAATATAATAGAATTTTTGCTTCGAAAAATAAAAAAGAGAAAAAATAAATGAAAGGGAAGAAGCAGAAAAGAAAAGAAATCTTATGTGTTTTAAATATGTTGAAATATCTTTCGAACCAATTTTCTTTTTCTTCTTATTATCTCAGGGGGAGAGAAAAAAAGAGAAAAATGATTTCGAACTGAAATTTGTCGATAATCTTGTACGTGTATGACAGTTTGTTAGAATTTCTTTTTTATTGTTATTTTTTTGCACCGAATCGTAGGCGTAAGATAAAAAAAGGAAAAATTAAGAAATAATTCTCAACGGCGAAACTATCGACAGAAGAGTAAAAAACGTGGATCCGTTCTTTGTAATGAAAATTGGCCTAGCACTTATCCTGACCTTTCAACGACGAGCCCCCCTTCCTCTCAAGCTCCACTTAATTGCCCTTTTTCCTTTCTTCCTATCTTTCTTTCATCTCTTATATTTTTTCTTCTTTTTTTTTTTTTTTATTTCATTTTTCCTCTCCGTCTATTTTTCCCCCTTCTTCTTCCCTTTTCTTTTTCTTTTTGCCAATTTTCCAACTCAAACGAAGTGTCGGTTAACAAGAGATCCCGCACGAACCCCCTAATTTAATCGAAAATGTTCCACTTGTGTTTCATGAAAAAAATGTTGATATTAAAATAAGAAAACGTATAGAAAAGATCAATCGAAAACCATTTGTATATCGTATAACGATTATTATACCGAAATGTACTTTTCTAGAGTTTTTCAATTGAAATACAAATACGACAGAAAATACACATACAAACACTCGCGCATGCATGAATATTTAAACACCAAGTAGTGTGATGTAGAGTGATGTTTATCCCTGTTACCTTTCGAGACTCGTTATCTCGACATTTTATCTCGCAATTGGACGATAATATCGAACGATAACACGCTGCTAAATCAAACGAATGGACGAATGAAAGGGATGAACGTACAGATAGAAAGAGAAAGAGAAAGAGAAAGAGTGAGAACAATTTTTTCTTCTCATTTACCTTTGACTAGAAAATTCTGAACAATCGAAACGTTTACTTTTTCAATACTACTGATGCTGCTGCAGTTGTTGCATACAATGCCACTTTTTTGCATATCCACGTATCCAGCTGACGATACATTTTTTTTTTCGATCGGTTATCTTCCTCCATTTCCCTTTTTTTACTTTCTCTCTCCTTTGTCTCTTTCTCTTTCCTTTTCAATTCTTTTATTACGTTTATAATTTATCTTTTCTTTTTTTATTCACCTTTTTTCAAAATAAATTCATACAAAATCGATACAAAATTCGCAAAGATTTTTTATTTAATTACTTATTTCTCTTTTCCCCAATTTTTTCATTTTTTTTTTCGTCCAAATTAATTCATTCTTCTCAACGTATTCGGATTTTGTATATTTATTTTTTATATCAAGCTCGTACTGAACGGTATCAAGAGAAATGACACTCGCATCTACACATATACACGAAACATCGACAGGTTTCGCTATTTTTATTTAACGATTTAACGCACGAACACGCTCGATTTACCTGAAACCTAATCGAGCTCAAACACCGTTCTACGAATATGCACGACTTTTAATATCGTAATCGGTCTTTTATGTTTGTCGTATTCAATGAACGAGAAAAATGGGAAAAGAGAAAGAAAGAAAAAGATTAATCATTTTTCAAAGTCAATATTTTGACACAATCAAATTAATTAAATATTAATTACCTATCATTATATTTGATTATAGTATTATTATATATTTTCTGCTCACATGATTGAAATGACGAATTAAAATCATGAGTATTGAAATAATTATTTGACAAAAATAATCGATTCGTAAATAAAACAATTTATGCGAAAGACAAATTTGCCTTACTTTCTATTAGAATTTTTTTTTTTTTGACATTATAAGCCATATTATTTTTTTTCTTCGATTTTTCTTTACTTTCCATACGTAGATAGGAGAACGTAGAAGCAACCAGCACGACCTCCTTTTTAACGACAAAAATAACGGAATATCATGAAAAAGATAGGAAAATCGATATCTAACTTCCCGTTTTCCTATTTCCCTTTTCTTTTCTATAGTTTCTACGATAATACGCTATAACCATCATAATGCGACATAACTTGCTTTACATATTTCATATATACCCTTGAGTATTCTCTTTCTCTCTTATATTTTTCTTCGTGGAAACAGGTTCGTTCGTTCGTTCATTCCACTCCACTTTAAGAACTGAACATCATCACGTTTTAACAAGATTCTCTTTCTTTTTCTTTTATCTTCTTTCTTAAAATATCACGTTAATGAGTTAATTATATCGAGAATGAAATAATCGCAAAGTGATACCCCCCCATTCTCTCTCTCCCTTTCTTTCTTTGTCTTTTCATCAAAATTGTATAAAACACTAATGATTAACGCGTTATATCTGACAAATTAGCGAATCATAAATTACCTTAGAGAATATCTCATTTTAAACGTAACATCTGTTGGGAATATGTTAAACATCCTCGATCGATAAGCGTATCTTTCGATTATTCGCGTAATTCTACTCTCTTATTTTATTTCTCTTTCCTTTTTTTTTTTTTTTTTCTTTTTTTTTTTTTTTTTTTTTTTTTTTATTTTCTTTTATGTAATTAACAACTTAGCAATTTCTCCGAGGCTTTATTAAAAAGATATTTTAATATTATATCATAATAATTAAACTTAAACTCTTCAAAGTTTATATAAGTCGTTAAGAAACAAGAAGGTAATATTAATAAATTATCGTTTGAATTTTTAAAAGAAAATCATTACGAATCATCGGTTAAATGCATTTCATTACGTCAAAATAATTCATTGTTCAGTTTTCAATTAAACAAGAAAAAAGTTTGACGTATTAATATGTAACAAAAAGAAAAAAAAAGTGGTGGAAAGAGGGTGTGTGTGTGTGTGTATGTACTCAGGTTGGTAATTAAAAGTTAAATTTAAATAGCGTTGGAAAACGTCGTCTTATCACACGGGCGTCAGACCTTTAACCTTTCAGTTATACGAGAATATAATTAATGAATTTCAAATGATTCGAATATAACTGTCAGAGCTTATCACGAAGATGCATACTAATTGTACATAATATGTGTAAATATATGTGTGTGTATATATATATATATAGTGGCATTCATATGTGTAGGTAGTTAAATTCAAACGTATGTAAATTTGCGATAAAGAAATAACGTTACCGTACGAAATAAAATTTCAAAAAGAAATGAATAATTAACCATTAACTTCAAAATGACACTTATTATAATTTCTACTTGATTTATGTACATATTGAAAATATTCGTAAATACACTTAGAATGTATTTTTTAATTTCTGTTGTTTTGAGAAAATGAAAGGTGTGCATATTGGTTAATTTCGATTTTAATTCAATACGTGAAAAGGTAGAATGATTTTTCATTCTTCGCGTTAAACGTAGAATCAATCATTCCGTTTTTGTTCTACGAATAAATCGATCTATCGTAATCTCCTTTCGATTATTATTTCCTTTGTTAAAGAGAAAAGAAAGTTAAATTTTAGTTACCAGCACTTTACTCGTATGTGATTTTCGTTTAAACCAGAAGGCAGAAGCTTTCATGTGGCTTTTAGAGTAATATTATTTTCAAAATTTTACCATTTCTTTTCCTCGTTATTTTCTTCTCCTTTTTTTTTTTTCTTTTTTCTATGCAAGCTGAGCTGAGCGAAAGCCAGTAGATACGAAAAAAATAAATTTTTCATCTCTCTCTCTCTCTTTCATCCTCTGCATATTCATATACGTTTTTACCCTTTGATCATTTATCTGTGTGCGTGTGTGTATACTAATATCGATAAGAGTGATCTTACGTAAGTTCGATATTACATAAAAGAAAAAATTCATTTATTAATGCATCATATTTTTTGCAAAGGATTATAGCGCAAGTTATTGCATTATTGTTGAGAGAAAATTGATTGATAAACTATTATTATTATTATTATTATTATTACTATGCAAATTTCAAAAGACAAAAGAATAACCCGAAGAGGAAGAAAGAGATAATAAAAGTTCAATTGAATATAAGTATCAATAACGATCTTTTGCAAAAAAGCTTATGAAATAATAAATCTCGACATTTAAACGGATTAAATATGAGAAATATACGTCATAGAAACAATGGAATATTATTTATTCACATAGAACGAAACCGATCGTAGTATTTTTATCGAATATATTTTTCAAACGAATTAAATTCATGATTTTAATGAAAAATCAAAGATTTCGTTTCTATCTTTTTCTCCCTTGTTTTATATTATTACACTAGTCTAGTCTTTGTTATAAAAGGGTTATTCATTTGTCTTCGATATATTCGAAACAATAAACGTGTCAAGGGAAATCGGACAGGTTTACAAATCTTTTTACAACGTTTAATTTGATCTCATTTATTGGGACTTCTTCAGAATAATTTTATTTTCGGACGAGATAAACAACTAATTCGAAATAATTTTCTCATATCTATCTAACCTATCTGCTTTATCTGTTAGGTTAAATAAAGATTCTCGAGAAAAGCCCTTTGTTCTCGAAAGATTTTGAGAGTCTCCATGTCTTGTACGTGAAATAACTCGAGATGTCTAGTGAACCAGTACTAGAACCAGAATACACACTTGGTGACCACAAGATGGATAGTTTCGAACAGAATACACGAGGGAATGAACGAGAGAGAGAGAGAGAGAGAGAGAGAGAACCAATGTAATCCGGTTTAATACAACGATATATAGACACTATTCAAGTAGATCCTTTTAAAATTCGCTTAAAATTATTATCTTCTACGATCAAAAATAATTCATCGAATTTTATAAGAGGATCCATTTGAAAACTTAATTTTTCTATTATTTTTTTTCATTGTTCGATTGATTGTTCTTTCATTTCTGAAATATTTCAAAGGAGTATCGTTTTATTTAATTAATACAATGCAGGAAGGAAACATCATATAGGGGAGGGTCAGACAATTTGCTTCGATAAAGAGATGATACATACTTGAAACTTTTTTAATAAATATCTAAATATCAGGCAGCTGTTTTATTGAAACTTGTTCGAGCATAGATAATTAATTTAGATTTAGTCTACTAAATTCAGTCGATTTAATCTCTCTCACTCTCTCTCTCTCTCTCTCTCTCTCTTCTAACAGTTTCAGTTTATTCGTCCGTGAGAAACTAACACCGGGGTGCATACCAAAATTGTCCAGTCGCACCTTGTAACGTTGATGATATATGTTTCTATGCTTGTAATTAGAAATTGTTTTCGTTAAATTAACTCATATTGATTTGATTCGTTGAAATTTTATCTCTTTATGATTTATTATCGTTAAATAATAAATTAACGTAAATTAAATAATATAATTTAACGTTTAATTGTGATAATTCAATTTGTTTTATTTCTCACACACCGTAATTCGTTGAAATATGCACGAGTGTTTAGCGAAAGGAAAAAAACAAAAGAAAAAGAAAAATTTCATTTTAAATTGGTAAAAGAATTAAAGATCTCTAAAGGGAAAGTCAAATTTTCATTCGAAGTATATTTTATCGTTGAGAAAATATTCCAAAAAGATTTGGCAACCGAAACGTGATAAAATTTTCAAATGGTAAAAAGCAACCACTTTGCAATATCTAGTTTTAGAAATACATTTACGTTAGATCCCATACTTTCTTTGAATTGGCTACTTCTTTTTCGAATATTTTATGTTCCTACGGTGTATCCTCTTTAAGAAGAGCTTTTTTATACCAAATTCATATATGCACTCCACGTATCAACTTACCTAAATCCATACATACATACATAAAATTTATGCATGCGCGTATACTTTTATTTCTACGAGATTTTTTCAAAATATGTCGACGAAATTTAACCGGGGGTGTGGTCAGTAAAGTTGTACGAATTACTGGAAAATACAAAAATAATTAATAATTCAGAAACAAGATCATAAAAAAAAAACAGATTTAAGACCATCCTTTAAGATTACGTTCGTATATTTTCAAATATCCCTTTAAAGTCTTATTAATAGCAACTTGAAATAACTTTAGATAATAAACATCTAATATAACAACTTTGGATTACGTAAGAACTTGTTTATTAATAGAAATTAAACGAGCTTTTTTTTTATTTTTTTCTCACGTAAACACCGTTTGACATAAACCATTCGAGTTTTTCTTCGATAATCGATTGTCATTAAATTTATATTAGAAAAGAAAGTATGACAATTAATATAATATTATTTTTAAATCGTAAGCTGATGATAATTCCAATTACAAGGTCCTCCTCTACCCCTCTTCCTTTTCCTCTTCGTCGTCATCCTCCTCCACCTCGTCCTACGTGTAAAATGTATTTTTACTTGCCGTTCAAATTCCGGATCACTGGGGTTGAAAGTGTTAACGAAGCGAAAACATTTTCATTAAAATTCATAGCTATCGAAGTAAAGTTCGCCGAATTTCAAAACACGCAACGGCCTATACTATTCCTCCCTTCACCCCTCTACTCCTACCCCTCCCTTTTCCCTATCTTTTCGTTATCCTACTCGTCAACGATCATTTCTACACGTTTTTCCGACAAAAATATGCACAAAAATATGCACAAAAATATTACTCCTTCATTTATTTTATTGTTCTTTTTTCTGTTTTTTTTTTTTTTTTTTTTTTAAATATAAATATTCAAATCTTCCCCATTATTCGCGCGAAATAATTTAACGTGCGAATATAATATAATGATTCATGAGAAAAGAAATACAAGAAAAAAATTATAACAATGAGGAAGTTGTAACTTTATAACACGTTTGAGAAGAAGAAGAAAAAGGTGTTGGAAGTAAAAGTGGATCAAGGGGGTCGACTTACTTTACTTCTTTTTTCGTCTCTTCGTTTCACCTTCAAGAAAAATTTCGCTTACAGAGAAACTCGAGTAGAACAATTACAAGGAAATTTGAGATACCTTCATTTTCTTTTTCTTTTTTTTTTAAAATTCCATTGTTTCTGGCAACGTGATGTACTACTCACAGGTATTATGCAGAATGGATGATGTTAAAAATCTAGATAGTGGTGTTAGGTAGAAGTTTCAATCGATTAATGGTCTTGTCTTTTTTGTTGTTCTTTTTTAACCGGTTTTTTGTTTCAAATGAAATTTCTGCTAAGTAACGTTGAAATAGAGATAGAGTATAGAAAAGAAATTTTAGGGAAGAAAAGAAGTATAAAAATTCCAATCTATGTCATTTCAATATCAAAACACAAACGTCCGAAAGAATCGAATATCAAGTACTATCTCCCGTTTCAATTTCTCTTCCCCTCTCATCGGCACTCCCATCACCAAACCTCTGGAATAGCTTTCCTACGATTGGGGATGGACGTCAATCGAAATGTTTCGTTTAACAAAATTGAAAATTTCATTAATTCGAACGAATCTTGATTGCAAATTACAAATCAAAACAAAATATTAGGTTGGTGCATATGAAATGTCGGATTTTCTTTATCTACAAGGGAACTTGCTTCTAGAATGAATATTTGACCATACAACAATATTACGACGTCTTTCTGAAATTAGCAAGATGAACAAAATGGTTAAGTTGATATAAGTTATTTGAATATAAGATTTCAATCATCGATTATCGTCTAAAATCGCAAAACTTTATCCATGAGCTTAAATTTCAACTATAATTTGACAAGACTTAAAGTGTAGTTTAGTCAAAAGGTCAAGGCTTTCTTATTGGATGGAAAATGTGCAAGCGCACGCGCCCTTTCTTCTTGAAAAAATCTCGGGGAATGGGAGAAGAGGGTGTTTCGATGTTACGTAACAACACGCGAGAAAGAGAGAGAGAGAGAGAGAGAGAGAGAGAGAGAGAGAGAGAGAGCTCTTATACACAGGTAAATTCCACCACACTCTAACAGAGGATTCTTGATTGATCCAAGAGAACAAGAAGAAGGAGTTCCCTTGGTATAGAACGAAAACTATGCCAAAGGGAAATTCCGAAGAAGGAATATTAGGATGGAAAGTTTAGTTTATATCTAAATAACTACGTGCCGACCACCTTTTTTAGACTTTTTCTCCTATGCGTTATAAAGTTTCAACCTCGTCAAAGTCAAAATGCTTTACTTTGGTGTAAGCCAACATCGATCATCAGAAAGACTGATGAGAAGAAAGGAATCCTACATATATTTGACGCTTTTTGGTGTACTTGTTCTTCACATTACAGAAAAGAATTTCGTTAGAAATTTCTATATATATATTTAAACAACATGAAATTAACGTCTTCCTCTCACTGGACAGGTAGGGACAATAAAACAAACAAGTTTCTTCATTTTCCTGCAGGCTTTCGAAACTTATAACTATGCCAAGTGTTCGCATTCGCCAACCTGGCGAATATTAAAAACTTGAGAATTCATCCTACGCAAAGTTTTCATCTCAAGCCGTTTTTTTTACTCACGAATGATGATCGTTGTTTATTCGGTTACGTTAATGCCCCTTTTCAAATGAACAGACAAAAGTTAGGATATAAAAATAAAATGTAAAAATTGAGAAAAAAAAAGCACCACCTATTGTTCGGAGAATATTTTAACAGAGAGTGCAAAAGATAAACGATAATCGGTGCAAGCTTTGCATTTTAACGAGCAAGAAATCACTAACGTGATAATCTTTTAACGTCTAAACCATTTTATCCTTGACTGTGACTTCGTGCGTGTCTGTGTGTCTCTGTGTGTGTATACGTTTTTCCCATGTGTTTGTGTTCACACCCTATCTCGACGTGACACGACCCTATAAAATCCACGAGTTTAATGCGAATAAGGTGAAGGTGAACGTAGTTAAAACAAGAGATGATTTTCATTTTACAGATAACACCCATTTACCCTCTATGCAATTCGAATTTAACGAATGCATACAAGTAGAACGTCTTTGAAAAAAATATTTAAGTTAAATTCATTCAAATGTATTTCATTTAATTTGAACAATTCAATATCCAAGATTTCATCCGCAAATATTGTTCGTGTAAAAGATCAATTTACAATTTTGAAATCTTTCAATCGATCTTTCATAAAAACTATCTACATTTTGAGCTAATAATAATAAAAAGAAAAGAACAAAATCACACAGACTCGAGTGATTTGAAACAAACGCGTCACTTAAACTGCTAACTTCATCTTCATAGTTTATTATTCTTTCTTCAATAAAAATTCGGTTCAAGTTCAGTCCGTCGAATTTTTTGGGTTCCCCCAACTGGCCATAGTTTCGTTGAAAGCAATCAAAAGATTGGGGTGGCGAGTCGAGTCACTTGACACAAAAAAAAAAGAAAAAGATGGACAGAAAAACAGAAAAGAAAAAGAGTAGAAAAGGAAGAGAGTATGGAAAGGGAGAAGATTACCTCTCGTCTTTCCAAGAGAACTAAATATTTCAACTCGTAGGCGCAAATGAGCTGAAAAAACAAAGTAACTGCCTTCCTTCTCTCTTTCTCTTTCTCTCTCTCTCTTCTTCTTTTTTTTCTTTTTTTCTTTCTCTCTATCTTTATCTTTCATTCCCATCCTACAAACCTGTCGTTCTTTTCATTCTTTTCCACCCTTTTACAAGCAAATCCAATACCTACCTACCTACCTACCTACACCACTAGCACACCTTCGACATAATTTTATCTTCTTTTTCGCTTACAGTCCTCTGTTGTTCAACGGCAAATACAAGTCGTAATTATTAACGTAGAAATGTTGAATCGTCGAGTGAACTAAAAGCTTCTCTCTCTTCATATAGTCTAAAAATACCTTTATTTTTTTCTTTATCTTTCTTCTTCCTCTCTCTCTCTCTTGTGCATAAATGCTTCCACGTTTAAAGAAAAAAGAGTTGGGGGTTCGGAGGGAAATGATATAGTCACTCGATATCACGAACGGTAATGGCTCGGGGGTGTAAGTTTCTCCAGGAAGAAGAAAAATAAGAGAAACTAGACTTTGGATTCCTTGCAAATGTTCGAGAGAAAGGGAGAGAGAGGGAGAGAGAGGGAGAGAGAGAGAAAATGAGAGGACGTAAACGATACAAAGAGAAAGACTCGCGTGAATCATTGCTGTCGTACTGTAAGTGACACACGTGTATATCTCTCTTAAAACACACTTTTGTGCACTAGGCTTACGTGTATTTTTGTCTATATATGTATGATATGCGTGTGTGTACGAATGTGTAAGCTTACGCTCGTAATTATTCCTTTCATCTTGTTCTTTTTATTTTTTTTCCCTTCCTCTTACGAATCCTATGTTTTTGACCACGATTTTTTCGCGAGGATTCATATTGCAACGATGCAACCAGAAAGAAAAAACCAAAATAAAAGGACAGCAAAATATACTCGAGAATTGAAAAATACGAAACGAGAAGCAATTTGCGTCAGGCTCGATTTTTTTCTTTTCTTTCTTTTTTTCTTTCTTTCTCTCATTAGTTTCGTTGTTGTTGTTTTTATTTTATAGCTCGTTAAGACGAGTAATTAACGATCAGATTTATCATTCAACGAAGTTCGACTTTGCGACTAAATTCTTTTGCTTCCAATCCTTTGCTTTATTTTCTGTTGTTTTGAGAAAATTAAAGGTGTGCATATTGGTTAATTGAAAAATATTCATTAATTATATCAAGTTTGACAATGTTTCTATTAATTTATCGATATATAATTTGATTATATAAATGATTTTTAGGCTAATTTAACTAAAATAATGTATATTTACAGGGGCTGCAAATGGACTTACTCCACTTTCTGAATAAACGGTTTTATTTAAATTAATCGATTAAAATGATTCGTTTGTTTAGATATTCCAAAAGTAAGCGAAACAGAAAACAGTCCGAAAGAAAGATCGGAGGAGACTTCTAAGGAAGATAAGACAGAAGATAAGAAAGAGGAAGAAAACAGAGAAAAATTGGAAGAAAAAGAAGAAGAGGACCTTTCGGACAAGCATAAAATTGAAGCTGCTACAAGGATACAGGCAGCATTTCGTGGACATCACGCGAGAAAGAGTATGAAAGAGACTGATACCTCGAAACAACAAACGGGGACCAACGAAACAGAATCCGAGCCGACCAAGGAACAATTGCAACAGGAATTCCGTTCCGACGATAAAGGTAGATTTTCATTTGTTATATTATTTCAAATTTAATTAATGTATTTTTCAAAAACAAAAAGTCACAATAAAATTTCAGTTGCTGAAGAGGTCCCGATGAAGGGACTAAACGTTCAATAAGATCGAAATAACGTTCTACAAATTTTTAACCTGTCCAACTTCCCTAAGACACATTTAGTACTTTACAGAAATATTGTATAATAATAGTTTGAAAATAGGTATTTAGTATTAAAACGATATATAGATAAATCCGAATAGAGACGCTTTAATATCACGATTCTAAATGATGCGATGAAAAATTCTCAAAGCGTGCTTTTTTCCCGGCACATTCGCAATCGAAGAAAATCATTTCATCCCATCTTCGACACGTAATAGTAGGGGCATCGCTGTTCAGAATTCGAATCACGAAAATCGAAGAAAGAAACGACGCTCCCTATTCCTATTTCTTCTAATCTCGGGTCAATTGCTTCATCAACAAAAAAAGAAAGTAATCGATCATTCGTGATTAGTTTCGAAAGACAAGAACTATCGAAATAAACTGCACCCCTATATTTTTACAAATGAAATAATAATTTATATTAATTTCTTGTTTTTTTTTTGTCAATAATTATTAGAACTGTGCAACGCAGCAACAAAGATACAAGCATCTTTCCGTGGCCACATGTCGAGAAAAGAGCAAGCCGCATCAGCTCTCGTCAAAACGGCGGGAGAAATTGTTGAAAATGCTGCTTCCAAAATAGAGAAAAAGGTAAGTTACGTAATATAATAAAATATAATCACAATATTTGAATAATATATTAAAGAATAAAATCCACAGTTAATTTATTTCAAATATCTTTTTGAAATAACCGATCATTATATGATTATTACTTGTGTTATTATTGTCAGCTATGATCATTAATTTTCCTATTATTTTTTGTACATGTACGGTCAAATAAATATAGTCATTATTAAGTGACGTTATCAAAAGGTCTGATTTATAAAGGAGAAGAAGATCTTTATCGTCTTGGCAATTTAACGAAGACGCCCGATATATTTCCCGCTCTCTCTCGCCACTGTAAAAACAGAAATTGCCATAGAAAATCTCGTATAGAAAGACTCTATGTCTTTCTCGTTCGATCGGTCGATAAAAGCTTTTTTCTCTGCAATGATAGAGTGATATATATGCCCTCGAAACGATATCAGGATCGATAGTATCAAAGCTCGTCGTCTTGTTTCTCTTGGTTATCATCATCCTCTTAAGTTAGCATACTTCGAAATAGATAAACCAAGCAACTCGACTTTTTTTCACACTGCAACACCCTTCATTTCCTAAGTGGTTTTGCTCTTAAATCGATTTTAATACATTCGACCCTTCTTCTTCTTCTTCTTTTTTAACAACTATTAGGTTGCTGCATATGAAATCTTTTTCCCCTGTTTTCCTTATTTTTTTCTTTCGGCCATAATTTTGTTTTTTTTTGTAATTTTTTTTTTACATTTTCTCTGGACATGAATTCAACCGATATTCGTGTAATTTTTATATATGAGTATGACAAAAAAAACTCGATACGATAACGAACTATAGCAGCAAATCTCACGATCGACCTTTTCGTTCGTTTCGAACGTGATCGGAAGTACTCAACAACACATGAATACGTAATACACACGTATATACTTGTACCATGTATTTACACACGAAAATCGATTTCATCGATAGAGAGACTGAGGAAGAGCAATAACGAGGAACGAAGTTTACCCTTGTAAATTAGCTAATGGATGATCATTAAAATTTATATACCGATATTCAATAATTCTATTCGCCGAGGAATCCGTTTCTCCCAAAAGGAATATATTTCTTCCTTTTATTTTATATATATATATATATATATATATATATATATATTTTTTTTGTTATTTCTGTAGACCCTCATTTTTATCCAATTTTATATATATAGGTACATGTATAGGTAGTTTTCCTTTTGGTTCACGAAATATTATCATTAGCTTAAATCTGCCGATGAGATATTATAAGCGTGACCTAAATCATACATTCATACATAGATACACATAAAGCCACTTTCAATATTGTAAACCTAAACACTGATGAATTATGAAAATGATTTCAATTATATCATATGTAAAACAGTTAATTTATGATATTATAATGATCGATTAATTCCATCCAATTTAAATCTTCAATTTATTTTTATATTAACGCAACACAATGACATAATATTATGTTCATAAATATTTATCTCAAATGAAGTTTGTTCTTTTTGTTTGAAGTTTATACAAGGTGTTCTAATTTATAAAAGAAAAGCACTCTTTATCCGTACTTTAATCGTTTTCATCTTCTCATCATTTTCTATTTGAACAAAAGAGAAATATTGTTGGCTCCTTGAAATTTTTCACGAGAAGAAGTTCAATTATTTCTGTCAAGAACTAAAACGTGATCGATGAGATTTATCTCGTTGTTTCTAATAGAGAACGTTAGAGTAGAAGAGACTTTCGTGATATTTCTTCCTATACCATCTGATAATGGATAACACGAGTTTCCTTTCCGTAGAATATTGTCAAATGTATTATGAGAATGGAAGAAAAACAGGTTTTCTAATATAAAATCGAACTAAATCATTCAAACCATGCAAATATATCTTCTCGATGCTCTGCATAATGATTGAATATCGATAATTTTATTTAATATATACTCGTATATATAATATAAGTATTCAGATTCCTGTATTAATGATTTCCTTCCATTCGAGCAATAATATACAAATTTTTCGCGACGACACACATATATGTATCTTTGCATATGCATATGCATTAAGACCATTTGGAGATATATTTTTTGAAGGACAAGTTAGAAGGAGCTCGTTTCTGATATCGACCTGATTCTCTTCAGAACACTGAAGAGAAGCACTGAAATATTCATGAACCATCCGTTTCGAGTTCCTTTTTTGCATCACCGAGCATAGAAGAAGCCGTTCGACAAGATTTCTAATGATGCCGAAAATGCTCCCTGCATAAAATCCCAATGAGCTTTTCGCGAATTCTTTCTTCGGGTCCTTTTCCACCTCACTGATTCTTTTCCCTTATTTCCTTTCGTTTATTTCTTACTTTCCTACCTTCCTATTTTGTCTCATAAATATATTTTCTGTCTCGAGAAATCCCCATGAAAAATTTATACTACTTACGAATTAATTTAATTAAGATCAATGTGTTTTTTCCTCTACCGAAAAGAAAAAGAAGACAGGATAACGAACCTTAGACGTGTTCACTTTTAATCATTTGCAAATGACAAATATATTCAATTGTTCGCATGATTATTACAAAAAAAGATTTGAAGATCAATGAATTTATATTAAATTGAACGTCACACGTACTTTTTCAATTAAACCAAATTTTCATATGAAATATTCGAATAAAAATCTAACGTTAATCTCCACGTTGATCTTAAATTTAATACAAGAGCTAACGTGAAATTTAAGCTCGGATAATTTTGCATTTCAATTTGTCGATGGAATATCATCGTTTCAAATTTGAATAATCCGAAAAAACATTTTACTTTCAAAGTCTAGGAAACTTAAATATAAAATAACAAGTTAGAAAAAAATTTAAAAAAACAATATTTTTCCTTCCCAATACATAATTTAAAAGTTATTTCAATGTTGGTACGTTTAAACTAGCTGCTACCAATCACAATGAAACGTGTAAAAGGAAACACGTAGGAAATATTGAAAAAAAATAAGCATGCAGTGTTGCATTCGAACTAGGAAGCTCCCTTCTTTCTTCTTTCATTTTTCTCGATGTCAGTATGTATTTTTAAAAAGTGCACGCACGAGACGACGTTCCGCAAATGATAAATTCCACGACTCGCGAAATCTCTTTTCAAAAGTTTCGAGAACGAACAGCTACGATTCGTTCTCGTAATTTTAGTTCATTCTTTTTCTTTAGTGTGATTTTGTTTTTGTTAATATTTTTTTATTTATACCGCGAGAAGGGAAGGGTGGGGGGGGGGGGGGGCTACATTCGATGTATAATATCGAAATGTAGGTCACTCGTAACACCTTTCTCGATTATTTCTATCAACGTTTGTATTCGTTCACAGCGTCGTGATCGATCGTTAATTTTGTTTTTCGATTTGTTATTAATTCGAAAAGTCAGCGATTCTCAACCAGAGGAATACCATCATTCAGGAATTCACCTTTGGATGAATAGTAAAGAAAATTTACATTTCATACAAACAACTATCCCACTTCTCTTTTACGTACTTTCTTCATAAAATATACACACACATACGGGAGCACGCGCCCCACATACATTCATACATAGATAAATAATTCCCTTTTAATGTATCCGCAAAAACTACTCCCCTATTCCATATTAAGTAGAAAATTACGCGAACTTTCAGGAGAAGCACACATACAGAACTATCTAAATGAATATTCGAGTTGACTGTTCCACACAGAAAGAGATTTAAGCCAAGCCAGGCTTACCGAAATTATCGAACTATGCAATTTCTGAGTGTGTGTTACTTCTTATGAGGTATATTCAAAAATTGATTCGATAAATAAATGAAAAATAATAAGAAAATTCGGACGCCTGTATTAAACAATATAAATGTGCTGTACAAATTTATTGTGCACATTTATTGTTACACATTATATAAATATATATAAGAGAAATACAATTAATTTCTATATTGTGTTGAGATTTTTCATGAAAATGTTACACTTTTATTTACTCTTTTTTCTTTGATTAAACTACTTATCTTTATTAAAAATCACACATGTGCTCTTTCTGTTCTCTTAGTTCGTATCTGTATATTCCTCTCTAGTTCAATATAAAATTCAATTTTAAAGAAAATACATTTTCTTTACATATATATTACACATTTTTCATGAATTTTCTATAAGCTTTTTATTCTTTTAATTATCCAACTTAATCTTCCGTATCTCTCATTAAAATGTAATGATAATAAATTCTTTAGAAAATGAGAAAGATATTTTACCTTGATTAAGATTGTTCTAATTAATTAATTAACTACGACGTGTAGGAGATATTAACTCGAGATGCTTAAGTTTAGAACAAACGTATTAATATTCATAACGCACAGTGAAATCTATGAATCGTAGAAATCGGATATTCGTCAGTATCAGATATCAGACCATTGAAGAAGAATCTTTGGTAGCTTCAGAAGCACGTAGAGTTGAGAAACAACGTCGACCGATCCGAATCGATGTTCGAATCAAAACTTAATTGATACGCGTGTTCTGCAAGCCGAATCCGATCGAGTTCGTTCTTGTGGTTGAACGTAAATTCAATTTCTCGGGATATCGATATTACTCAAAAGCAATATTCCTATTCAAACAAGTCCATTATTTTATGGTAAATTTTGCAATCTTTTTTTTCTGTTACACGCGCCTACCTATTTATTTAATATTATTACTTAAATTGTGAAACACTCATTTTCCGTATCAGAATACGTGTGATTTTCAATAAAATCATTAATAACATTTCTGATTCCATCATAATATGTATAAAAACGTCGGCATATAAGTAAATTTATAAGAAAATATAGTACCCCGTGGATTATATGCAATATCTTATAGAATCTAGCTAGCTTTGATGTTTGAAGTCTACGATTGATACTTAATTGAATTATTAATCTATTAAATCATAAATTGGAAAATTATTAATGAAAATATTATTAACTTGTGAATACCGTGAAGTCTTTAACAGGGGTGCTTAAATTGCATCGTAATTTATCTTAAAGGAAACATTGGAGATATAAAATCAAGCACAATACAGGTAATAAGAAACTTTTCTAAAACAAATCTACAAGAGACTGCTGCTGCTGCTGCTGCTGCTGCTGCTGCTGTTGTTGTTCGCATTTTAACAGCTAACTTTATTATTAAATTATCATAGCTTTAACGAGAGAGAGAGAGAGAGAGAGATCCTCTTACCTAAATCATTAGAACACCGTTCGTATTTTCACGCAAAGCTTTCCTTTGTAAGTACCATTTCACATGCAAACAATCCTGTGTTCTCTCTTTGATTTGCATTGTCGATTGAAAATTTGATAGTCCTTCAACGAATATGGAAACATCCCCGACAGATTTCTTTGAAAAACAAAATGATTTACGAACGAATAAGATTGATTGCGACTGTAAATTATGATAGGAAAAATATCATCGGGCTTGAATAAAAGTAACTTTAAAATAAAATGCCAACGGGGTAAAAGGTACTATGTCCCTTAAGTAATCGATATTTCGTTTGAAAGTTCACGAAATGGAACATATTATATCGTTGAATTCTACAAGGTGTACTCAAAATTTATCGAATGATTTTTGGACTTTTTGTATTTATGTAACACTACTTTAAAATGAATTAATCAAATATTCTTATTTATTTTAATACGATTTGATTGGTTTTCTTTTTGTTCATTTGACAAATGAAACGATTCATTTTGTAACATCCTATATATACTCGAATCGAAGGTAAAATAAATAATACGTTGTCCCTGATAATAATAGCAAACGGGTGTAGAAAAATCACAACCCTTGACACAGATTGTAACTCTTCTTTCTCGATGTTCAACACTATTATCTTCCTTTATAACATCAAAATGTCATTCAATATAAGTCATTAACTCTGTCCTTTTTCTTTTTTGCTAAATCAAATTGAAAACTGTATAAAAGGAAGATAAACTTTGAAGGTTTTTAAATGAAAACGATCATTTCAAATGACAACATTGTAGAAATGTTAGAATCATTTTTGAAAATGAAGGGACTGTTCTCAATTTCATTTTTCAACGAATTTGTTTGGCAATTTCTCGTAGGTTACTAGCTATTGCACTCCGCCCATCAAACGAGGAACAACTTCCTCAAACATCGGCATACTTGACACGGGGTCTTTGCATGCTTGCGTGTTTCCACGTAACTCCGATAAAGTGTCCCTTGAAAATAGCATTCTAGGGTTGACTAGTCTACCTTTCCTTCAACCTAGTCGATTTGCATTTACATATATATATTTCCTTAGATATGAAATAAGATTAAGACATATGTATGCGCGCGTGTATGTGTGTGTGTGTTTTTTTACTACTCCCAAATATGATATTCCACGTTACTTGTATGACACCTGTGACTTTTTCCAATTGCATATAAAAGTTAGAGATAAGTATACAAAGATAAACTTTTTTCTTTTACGTCTATCCGATAGTTTTCGAAAAAGTGTTCAAAGTAACGCGAAAATCGTAATCGAGTATTAGAATAAAATATCGTTTGAAAACAAAATATATAATAAATAGAGAAGAAAAGTATTTGTAATATTTTTAATATATTATAATAATTAGAAACAATATATATGGACCGTTTATTTAGAAAGTGGTGTAAGACCATTTAAAATAAATTAAATATACATTATTTTAGTTAAATTAGCCTAAAAGTAATGTATATAATCAAATTACATATCGATAAATTAATAGAAACATTGTCAAACTTGATATAATTAATGTATATTTTTCAATTAACCAATATGCAAACCTTGAATTTTCTCAAAACAACAGAAAATGGACTTGCATCACTTTCAAAATGAACGGTCCATATATCGATTTTATATTTCACTATGAACGTTATCCTAGAATATTTATTCGAGTCAGCGAGATCTTAAAAAAATGTATTCGCCAAAGTAAATGACTTAACTTTCGAGTATTTCTCGTTCCCCGTAGTGAATTGAAAAGTTAGATATTGTTCGACTTTCAAATAGAGTATATTTCCCCATAGATACATACATATACATATATATATATGTACCTGTGATAAAAAGGAATTAAAAACTTTCATTGAGAAACGGGGGATATAGGTAACATTCGCGTTTACGAGTTCGCATAAATTTTCTATTGAAGTTTGACATAAAAAAAAAAGAAAGGAAGAAAATGTAAAACAAATAAAGTAAAAGAAAAGGAGAAAGAGTAAGAAAAAAAATATTAGAATGATTTATACGAAAAGCTTACCGATGGAGAAAATTCTGATAAACTTAACCAATAACCAAACCTAAACTTATGCGAACTAAACTTCGTTTTATTTATTATTCCCTCTCTGAGCGATTTCGTATTTTCTAATTTATATTCTCTTTGAAAAAAAGTATGATATAATCGAACTCGACCAACTTCTATAATATTATTCTCGATTTATTGATTATTATAATACCAAAAAAAGTATCTGACATAAATGCATAATACAGCATGGCAATGTAAACTCCAATAATTTAATTTTAAAATCAGCTGCCACGCAAAGTTATTACATGATCGTGAGTTTATTTTTATTGAAAATATATTTTATTGAAATACACATACGTGTATAAAATTTTGTATGAATGATCTTTTCAATAATACTACATTTTTAAATAATCGTTTTCAGTTCACAAAAGACGAAAAAGAATTAATCAAAATGAAGGAGAATAAAAATTCGGGAAGAAAATAAAAAAGATTCAATTTCTTTTGATTTTAGTGGTAAAATTTAGTTCTCTTTAGTTCAATCATATCAAATATAAAAGAATGAAAGTAACTAGACAGGCTTTTTTTTCCTCATTACTCTCAATACCAATAAAGTCTAACTAAACGAGAGACATTAAACGTGAGCCGGTGGGATAAAGGAATAAAGAAGATGAAAAATTCGAATGAGGATAGTTCTGACTGGATTTACCTCGTTTAACTGAATAGAAAATTTCAATTTTCATGGGAAAAAGACTGCTAGTAAAAAATCCAACTAAAGAAAGATTTATAATTCAACCTAAGAGATATTTTACAATTTTTACGTTGTTAAGCAATATTTACACGCGCGTTTATGGAGTGAAGTCAATATCAAATTTATTTTTCAATCCATTACAAACCAATGTGCAAAAATAGGAAAACGCGAACGAGTTTAATTGTTTCAACAAAATCTTTTTAATACGTCAAGTGTAGAAAAAAATTATCATTTCTAAGAGATAATCGAAAAAAAGATAAACTTGCTTGCTAATATAAGAAAGAACTCTCTTCTGGACCACTGATATTGCGTGCTACTCAGAAAACATATCTACATTTACTGCACATGTGTTTTGTGTGTGTGTGTGTGTGTGTGTGAGAATACGTTTATGTATATGTATCGGCGTATTCAAAGTTTATATGTATTCCTTGCATTGTTCTCGTGAGAATGATCTCTATACATAAAGTGCATACTAACAAACACGACTATAACCCAAATATATACAATATATATATATATATATATATATACCACACAATTTTAATCAAAGTAGTGGAAACAACATAAACGTTCCCATGATTCTAACAAACGAGTTGGTTGTACCACTAACATGTTATTTCATTTTTATGATAATCCTCTACTAGATTTTACTGGATACTAACTTTAACTAACGTAAAAAAAAAAGAAATGTTCTTCTCTCTTCACAGAAATACAAGTGGCTGATGTTTCTCTTCTAAATTGATCATTTTATTTTTAATTTTATACCAAAACGTTGGAAATTTTACTAAACATCTTTTTTTATCGTTAGATATTATTACAAATATCAATTATATTTGTGATAGGAAGAAAAAAAAACATATATGGAAAATTTCTTTGACATTTTTCTATATTTATTGATCGATCAAATTTGTAAAACACGAGAATGATTTTGAAAAGGAAATAAAATATGATGATATTGATTGAAATCGTTAATTAAAAAATTGAGCAGTTGTACATCATATTAATATGCCTTAAAAAAGAAAATAAGGAAAAAAGGACTGGGAAATGTAGAGGACGAGTTTGTGTTAATGCAAACAGCAAGTGCAGTGGTCTCGAATCGACCTAGTTCAACCTTGTAGATTTACAAAGCTACCTGGAGGTATAAATAAATGAGTACCGTGCATTACAAGTACCGACAAATAAAAAGCAACCCCTTCTCTCTCTCTCTCTCTCTCTCTCTCTCTCTTATACTCTCTTCAATTGGTTTTGCACACTCTCTACTTTTTATTTTTATTCGAGTCAGGTGTTAATTCTATTTGCAGTCGTTTTTTAAAGTGCATTATTACTTTTATCTCAACTCAAAAAGATGTGAATCATAAATAGATAAATAAGTGTAATTTTTAGTGCATAAAGTCATCATTAAATTATTAATATATTATAATAATTGTATTCTTAGTAGAGAACAATAAGAAACAATTTTCTAATTAAAAAAGAAAAAAAACATGTTAATTAAAAATAGTGTAACGCGTAAAGAATGATACAAAGGTTAAGAATTTTCTTTTCCAAGGCTACGAAATCAAGATTCTCCTTGCTTTTCTTCCCCAATTTTTGTTCTTTTTACTTCTTTTTATAGACGTCGTAGACCGAAACGAATCAAGGAGAATATCTCGATTGATCTGGAAAAAACGCAGTAACCATTTCCTGTCACGTAAGCCAGATAGGAACCCATGAAAAGTCGTGTACATCCAAGTGATAGGGTATTGGTCTGAGTGGAAGGATGAAAAGAGAGCTACTGCTACTCCTTCTCGTTCAAAACTAAGAGGATTTTTTTTCTCCCTTTTCCTCTCTTTTTCTCTTCTACCAAAGTCCGAAAGTGCTCTTCGTGTCTCCTTTATCTAACGTTCCTTGCTAGACATTGCACGAGCGCATCGCATTGCATTCACCTTCTCAAAGTATCTCTCTTCTACCTTGCTGTATGGTCTTGCTTTTTTATCCCCCCTTTCTTCTTCTTTTTCTTTTCCTTCTTTTTTTCTTGTTTTTCTACTTTTCTTTATATTTTTTCAACTTGAATCTTCCAAGAAAACCCAAGTTCGAGCTTGCCTTCTTACCACGACTAACACAGGAGTAGTAAGAGGTAGTAGCCCTTTTCATCAACGAAACTGCTAATAAAAAGAAGAGGAAAGAGAGAGAGAGAAAACATTGAGATAAATTCGATTCAATTTTATATTATGCCGACTCTACGTCAGAGTTTCATTGTACACGTATATCTCGAAATTTGTTCTTTCTTTTTTCAAGTTCTTTTTTTTATTTAATTTGTAGTATCTTATCAGTAAATATGAGGAATGAAAATGTTTGTTCAAACTATTTAAATATAAATAATACGCTCGTGTATAATTTATCAGCGAATAAATAAAATATATTTATATTGGTATGCAAGATATGACAAAAAAGAAAAACTTATCTTTTATATATAATAAGTATAAACGTTGCATCGTTTTATTTCAAAATGAATCACGAATAAAAATAATATCATCGGCACCATCCTCGGGGACAAACATCCTATGCAAATTATTTTCAATTTAAATAAATAATAGGTACCAAAAACGAAATGTGAAAATAAAAAGGCAAAAACAACCAATGAGATTATATATACCAATATGAGACTTATATATAATATATTAATATATAAATAAAAATACCTAAGTAAGATAAGTGTTCTATATAATACATTTATTATAATTAATAAAATATTTCACATGGCAACATTGTTCAAATACTGCAAGTGAAATAAAATATTTGATTAACTATTAGCAATTGAAAATAATATTTTACTAAGCTTTGGAAATCACGTTGAGAGACAAGCATACATCTGCAAATGCAACTTTAATTAATATAACAATACAAGCTAGGCTAGCAAGCTACGAAACTGAAGAGACTTTGATATCTAACAATTCCGACATGTTGGAGAGATGCAGGGAGAGAAAGAAAGAGAGAGAGAGAGAGAGAGAGAGAGAGAGAGAGAGAGAGAGACAGAGATAGAGGTTGAATAGATAGGACTATTGTGATGTCCTTTAACATCCTCTGTTGATCCAACCAGGAGTAAGACGTGGCTTGACTGTGAATCTAATGCCTATCTAATGCCTATCTAATGCCTATCTAATGCCTATCTAATGCAAGTCCAATCTAGTTCTTTTGATCAAGTCATTATTACTCTAATACCATTTCTAACGAAATTATTCAAGCTAAACAAAAATATTATTCCTAATTCAATTAGTTTTGTAGATGTTAAGTAGAGTTTTATTATTGAACAAAATATAATATATAAGAGACTCTGAACTTTAACGAATGAGGTAATATTAAATAACTATGTTTTAAATGTTTAATAATACGTATTTTAAAAAAAAAGTCATAATAAAATTTGAGTTGCTGAAGAAGTCTCGATGAAGGGACGAAACGTTCAATAATGTTCTAAATAACGTTCTAAATTTGCAACCCTGTCCAGCACATTTATTCAATATCCTAAGACACATTTATTAAGTATTTCTAATTTTATTTTCATATTTTTGTATAATCTTCTTCTTTAACTTCGATACGATCATCACCTTTATAAAGTATATTTTCTAATATAAACTCGAGAATGTACATTTTTCATTTTATTGCCACTTCGTTTAGAAAAAGAAAAAACAAATAAAAATAAAATATGGAGTGAAGGAGGGAATAAAGGAAAAAATGTTAGAGTAGTAAGATACGTTGATAAAATGAACGTGGTATCGATCGATCTTCTATCAAAATGATTGATCGTATACACGACAAAAATGTCTAAGTTCTCTATCTCATCGTAAAATACTTGTATCTCCTATCCTGTTCGTCCTTCAAACTTCGAATCGCTATTCGAAAAATATATTTCGCTTACTTGGGAGAACGTTGAAAAGTTAAAGAAAAGTTAGAATGGAAAAGACATGAAAAGGTTTTGCGGTAAGGAAGAAGAAATAGAACGTTAGCACTACCTCGCAGGAATCCTAAAGATTTCTTTGAATGTTCACGAGAAAGCTGTCTTCTTGAAGAAGAAAAATTAAACTAACGATAGAAAATCTTATGGCAGATCTTCAATTGTATTAATCTCTTTGAAAAAAACTTCAATCAATCAGAAACAGATGAACTTTTGTTTAAAAGTATTTTTTTTGTCAGGTTATCGCGAGTACTTGAAAAATTGTAACTAGAGTTATATGGGACACCCTGCATATATTAAAGTAAATAAATAGTACAAGTGATAACTTCAAGTAATAAAAAGTATCAGTGTATAATCAGGACTAGGAAAAATTAGTCCCCCAAACTTTAATAATAAATGTAAAAACGTATAATATTAGATTTGAAACGTGCCTTATCATGAATCTCTCTTGAAGCTCATAACTTGAACCACCCTCTTCAGCATGTTTTGCCAACGATCGATCGGATATTTCGTAATGTGTCGACTCGAAACGATTCAACACGCGAAAACCGAGCTAAGCTGAGATTTTCGTTTAAGTACTCCTTCTTCCCTCGTAGATTTAGAAATCCTTGGCTAGAAGATAGAACGATGAATCCTCAACGAAACTTCGTTTCGCTAAAAAGGATCCTTCCTTTTACGAACCGTTTCAAATAAATACTTTTTTTTCATGGCATTCAATATTGAATGCACAAATCAACAAAATTACGCGTATTACGATTACAATTTTATTCAATTTTATTAAACGCTAATGAATTATATTTTATATTAATAAACATTTATTACTCAAACCTAAATTATCACGATCCCTTAAGCTAACAAGCCACAATTTAACTGAAAATACGTGTTCGAATAAAGTTTTATTCTTATACTACTACACTATCTTTCCTCTTTCTCACTCTCTCCTTCGTAAATCCAGTTAGAGAACTCAGATGCATCAGGATCTTCTTCTCAAATTCTCCTAGAAGCCAACTTAAGTTTCACACGCGACTTTATGTTAGTTTAATACATAGAAACTTTGAGCTCGTCAGAAAGTTGTTGGGTTTTGTTCTTGCGAGACACGGGATATATACCAATACCTATACTTATACTCATCTACCAGTTAGTATATATATATATATATATATTGCCTGTATTATGCACATGTGCATGTGCATGTGCATGTACATTCTCAACGTTCACGTTTATTCTCGTTAACTGCTACCCCCCAGACTTGATGACTCGTTCGAAAATTTTCTTTCCTTTTCCATCCATTCTCGATAAAGTGAGAATAAGAAAAGGAAAAATAATAGAAGGAACGAAAAATGAAAGAAAGAGCAAGAAGTGCAATCTGCCTGCCACTCCCCCACCCATTCCACTCCCAGATGAGTTGCTCGAATTAATTAAACAGAATTAATTGGAGCCTCTTAAAGTTTCCTGAACGAGAAGTTTTCCTCCTCTTAAGAGATTCGATTCGATCCGTTAACAAACCAAGCATCGAATTGAGTCTTCGCGTTTTAAAGCGTCGTTCAAGAGTGGAACGCGTAGTTCTTCAAAAAACAAACGAAATGAAAAGAAAGAAAAATAAATCAAATAAAAGAAAAAAGAAAAAAAGAAAAAAAAAGAAGAAAAAAGGAATTAGAGGGAAAAGAATAAAATAAAATAAAATAAAATAAAAAAAAAGGTCAGTCGTTGTGTGCTTTGTACAAAAGCACGAAAGCTTTTCAAAAGGATTTTCAGGCTAGCTTTTAACATTCTTTCTATCTATTTCTCCCTTTTAACAATAATGCTAAACGAAATGTATTATTTTTCGTCAAATAAATTTCTTTTTTTTGTGCAATAATAATCGTGCACTTTTAAAAAATTTCACATTAACTTGAACAATAATATTAGAAGGATTAATATATTATCGGGACGATAATGTATGAACATTATTTCATAAAATAACATCATGATAGTAAACATTATCGACAAAATGAACAAACTAACAACAACGTGAACGATATTAAACAGAATCAACAACACGATTATTACCATCATTATCCATCAATTTGAAACTAATTATCATATCGTACATCGCAAAAATACATCAATAGACAATAAATACATACTAAAGAATAAAACTATATATGAGCCGTTTATTTTGAAAGTGGCCCAAGTCCATTTATACTTAAATTGAGATATTTAAGGTTTTGTGTTTCAATGCAATTAAAGATATACGTACAAGATACTAATGAGTCATACCGCTTAAGTGTATCTAAGGGTGTTAAATTTATAATTCCTATTAAAACAATGGCAATTATTAAGTGAATAATATGCGTTTTCTTACCAAGAATGGAGTTAGGCCACTTTTAAAATAAACGGCTCATATATTGAAAAACCAGAGATGAATAGACAATTCCATTTCTAAGAGAAGAAATCTAGCACAATTGGAATGTACATGACCCATAAGCTGAGTGAACGAGACTAAAGTGAAACGAGCACGGTTCACTTCGATCAACTTCAATGTTTGCATTTCACTGCAACGAGGAATAATAGAAGAGGAACACACACACAAAGTCTCCTTTCCTATAAGCTAGTTGTTTTTTTTCGTTAAAAGCTATACACGTATGTATGTGTGTGTGTGTGTGTGTGTATAATAGGTAAATGTATATTTTGAAAGGACACGAAAAGAGAACTCTGGTGGTCTTTTCTTTTAAAAAGAAAGAGAAAGAAAGACGATCACGTTCTTCTAACTACGAGGAAACGAGAGGGAAGATTAATGTCCTTCTAGTTCGTCGAAAAACTTAGAGGGATGGGATGGGGGAGGAAAGGGGGTGGAAAACGAGAGGCAAACGAGTAGGATAGTATACGTCGTGCCTATGCAAATGTGTTAGCGTAATTGCAATTTACATGTTTATAAAGCTCGTTTGCATGTGACTCGTACCTCTCCCCCTCTCCACACCCTCTCTCTCTCTCTATTCGTTCGCTTCTACTTCCTCCATCTTCGTTCTTTTTTCTTCTTCGTCTTTCCCAAGGAAAGTTCATAACACGAGCTCACGCTATGACGTCGACTCCATACTTTGTCATAATTAAATCTAAAAATAGTGGTAGTATGTGTAAAAGTAATACGAAAAATGCCGATAAATTGGATGGTCGAAAGAATAATTTGATGAGATTTTCATTGGCACGTACTACTACTACTACTACTACTACCAACGTTTTGTCTTATCATTTTTATTTTTACACAAAATAATAGGAGTTCTTTCTTGTAAATGTAACTTAAGATTCATTATTTTGGAAAAAGTTAAAAGCGAGTAAAAGGAGAGTTCGTTTGACATAACAAAATGAATTTGAAATTGAAAGCAATTATTGTAATTATAAGTCAATTAATTGTTTACCGCGTCGACGAATAAAATTATTAATACAAGTGTCGCAGGGGGAAAGTTGGCGAGGTAAAAAAAAAACAAAATTAATTGGTTAAAAAAAATGTTTTTACCTGTCCAACTTTTCCTGTGTGTGACACTCTTATTAATAATTATTGTAATTATAAATTTGTCGTCGAGGGATTTGTTTGATATAAAAAAAGAAAAAAAAAAGAATGGAATGTTCCTACTAAGCTATACGAACTCGATTGAATGTAACCATTTTGTTGTTGTTTGATTTTAGGTGGAGGATGCTGTTAACGAATTAGAAGGTATAGATCTAACGGATCCGGATTTGCACAAGGCAGCAACAAAAATTCAAGCGAGCTTCCGAGGCCACAAGGTTCGCCAAGAGGTGTCAGTGGCTCCTAACACCGAAGGCGAGGATAAGAAATAAGATGGCGGCCGGGTGCGTCGTCCATCTTGGGAAGAGGACCGAAAGTGATTTTTTCAAATTATATTCCCAGAGAGCAAAGAGGGAGGAGGAGGAGGCTGCTAGTTCCTCGAGAAAAACAAAAGAAAACAAAAAAGAAAAAAGGAGAGAGAAATAATAATAGATAAAGAAGAGAATGATGATGATGATGAGGAGGAGGAGGAGGAGAAAGAAACAGAAGGGGAGGAAGAAGGGGGACAAAAAATATCAAGTTACAAGATATCTTCCTTCGGACGAAACGAGGACGACAAATGACCGGATCATTACGCGAATGCCGAATTAGTTTTCATTTCCTAATTTCCTTTCTTCTATTTCCTCCATCCCCTTCTTTTCTTTACTTTTCTTTTCTTTTCTCTTCTTTTGTTAGTTATTCTTCGCTCGGTTCAAATCGCAAAAGTTCGAAAAATTCAATTTCTTTCCGTAACAAATTTTCTAACTTTACCAGAAAAAAAAAAAAGAGAAGAAAAGAAAAATTCGATTACTCATCGTCGTCGGGGAGATTACTCAAACGATCGAAAGAGAAATTTATTCGAGATAAGTGAAATGGAATAATCGATGACAACAGACAAAATTTCAAGCTCCTCTTTTTCATATTTATTACCGAAATGAGAAAAAAAAAAAATAAAAAATGACGCAAAATGAGAGAAAAGTAAAAGTAACCAAAAAAGTTTGTGCGAGCTTCAGACACGTCCATCATTTTTTCCTTCTCCCTTCTCTCTCTCTCTCTCTCTCTCTCTCTCTCTTTTAATTATTTAATGTATTATATCTGGATGAAAAGCATGAAATATATCATTCGAGAGGGTCGTTAAAACTTCGAATGTGATTTTCAACAAGATCGAATATCAAATCTCTTTCAAGTTTCGAACAAGAGATTTCTCTATCACTCTCTCTCTCTCTCTCTTTATTATATATACCTATATTTATAGTTTCAAATAAACGTAAATGTTTCTGTCTCTTTCCCTTTTATGATCCCCCTTCCCTCCACCGCTAAAGTCCCTTCAGTGGGCTTAAAGCAAAGCACCGGTATAATTATTGGTAACGATTCTATTTCGAGCAAGGTTTGCATATATACGCTTATATATATATATACGTACATACATGCATATGTATATAGTAAGCCTAAAGGGATATGTGCGTGCGCACTTAGAAATTTATCACTGCGATCTGTGTACGAGAGATTGTAACCCGGTAATTGATTTACGCTTTGACGTGTGCAATCGTAATGCTCATTAACTTCTACCCTTCTCCACCATTCCAAATTCCTCATTTTTTTTTAATAGAGAAACTAGATACGAGGGAAAAAGAGACAGAGATATTTCACACACAAAATTATTATTATTATAATTCAAATTTTTGGAAAAGAAAAACAAAAACAGGACGAAGGATAAAGAGAAAAATGATTGAAACGACATGTTTGAAGCTCACGATAATATATTATTATAATTATTATTTTTATTATTACTATTATTATTAATAATAATATTGTTAGTATGTAAGTGTACATGATAATATTAAAAAAAAAAAAAGACGAAAAAGTTTTAATAATAATAATAATTAAAAAAAGCACACAACACAATCGGTCCTCGCGTTATCCCCGAGCAAAACTCGAGCTTGAACGAAAAATTGGAAATAAATAAATAAAAAAAAACAAAATATTTAACTCCTTCGAGAATAAAAAAGTTTTCGGTCGGTCGGTCCACACACCGCATACGAATTAATTAAACGTAAAGCTCGCTGCTCTAAAGTAGCGAGTAGCAGTGTATAGCGAATTAGAGAGACGTTTGATAATCCATTTGAAAGTTATTAATATATACATAAATATATATATAACGCGTAACAAGCACCCTCATCTGACCACCTGCCCACCCAAACCACCTCCCCCTTTTTTCGATAAACTTATATACTCTCTTTATCGTATATATTATATACGTAAATTATTATTATTATTATTATTATTATTATTATTATTATTATTATTAAAGAGATAAAAACACAATTACAATAATAATAGTTATTAAGAATAACGATCAAACACTTTACCGAATTGAATAAAATATAAATCATTATAATAATAATAGTAACCTATGGGATGCGTACGTGTGAGACACATTTCAAAATTGATATTCCATTATTTTTTTGGTGTCAAAGATACAAAACAAACAATGTATTTTTCTTATGTATTTCTATGCTTTCATCAAGCAAAATTTGTTGCAACAAATACGAGAATGCATAATCATGCATTTGCATATAATAAAAAACTTTGCGTATATTATACGTTATAACGGATATAAACGTAAACGCTTATAAATCTTAGTTAGCCGGAATTATATTTAAATTATGATATCTTAAGGAAAAGAAAGAAAAAGAAAAAAAAAAAAGGAATCAACCACGAGATATTTACGTTGAACGAACGATCACAGATCAGATACTGCCAAGCAAACGACAAAAGTCAGTCAGTATCATAAAAAGTAATTTTCATTCTAGTCCTATCTTTTATTCCTATTACTTATAGATAACAGAACATGTAAATGATATCGAAAAAATGATGAATCAATGTTTTTAGCAGGCCTAAAAACGTTTAACGTTCATTGAAACGAAAAAAAAGAACGCAAGCAAGCTTCTTCGTTTATCCGCGCGTTGAAATTACTTTTCTTTTTTTAAATACTAATAATAATTAACACGCACATATATATACACACACACACGTAACCAGAAAAGACGAAGGAAAAACTAGAGGAACGATTCAGCACGTTAGATCATTCTCGATCTTTAAAAACAAAATCGAAGATTAAACTGCGAAATGCACCAAGACACGATTATTTTTTAACAATTGTATATTTAACAATACATATACATATATATATATATACATATTCGATAAAGACATATTATAGCGTGTCCGTGCTTCTAAGTGTACAGAGAATTTCTTCTCGACAAAAAAAATCTATATCTAATTCTCAGAAGGATCAAAATTCATGGAATAATTCACGTGAATTGTATATTTCTCTTTGGGATTGAAACTCTGTATGGAGAATTTATTGTAAAAACAAAATCTATCATATTTTTCTCTCTCTCTCTCTCTCTCTCTCCTTTTTCTATCCTTATGATATCTTGAGAAAATGTTTTAACGAAACGGGAAACGAACGAAACGTGCTGAATTCGAAATGTTTCAAAGTTAGAATTGAACTTACACACACGCATAAACTTTCTCGTTCTATTCTATTTCTTTTATTAAGCTTAGACCTTTTTTCGTTAATAAATAATTAATTAATTAAAGCGCGTAAAGATAGCTCAACCTTTTTTTTTCGAAATGATCGTTCAAACGATAGGTTTAATATATTTCAGTATTTTAATGAGCTTGTACATGTACGAAATCCCAAAAGTGCGATCATGCGAATAATATGTGAAATTCTTTTCAATATGATATAATAAATCCGACTCGTCTGTGTGAAGCTTGATAAAAAAAAAATTACATACCGAAAGTATAATAAAAATTGAAATGTTTTCACGGGAAGAACTTTAATGATCGTTTATCGAATTTCGAAAATTTGCGATATGAGAGATCGATGCGACGATCTAACGAATATTTTGTCCGAATAAAAATGAAGGAAAAAAAGAAAAAGATAAAGAGGAACATTGCGATTATATAAAATACGATTAAGTGTAATTTTTCGGCTAATTTAATCGTCCTCGTGTGTAGAGTGTGATACACGATATATCTCGAATTTTAAAATACAAAATTTTCGGCTTTCTTAAGAAGACGAAAAAAAAGGAAAATTAAGAAAGGCCAAAAAAAAAAAGATACATTCTACACACATTCCACGTTATTTATAAATTATTAACAAAACTATTTGCTTGTGTAAGAAGCTAAAAAAAAACAATGTTTGACGATCGTCGAAGATGTTTGTCACGTTAATTAATTATTCTAATTAAATATCGGTGAGAAAAATATGTAATTCATCGATGTGAAAAAAACACTTTGTGTGCTTCTCAACTACGCGATCGGTAAGAAGATTAACTTACAAATTTTCATAAATTATTAAGATATATTTCTCACATATATTATAATAATAATAACAAAAGAACGTTATATTATAACTTCGCTCTAATAATAAACGCTTCCAATAATTAGACGCATAAAATGACAATTTGAAAAATAACATTAGAGGAGTATTTTCTTCTATCGTTCGATTATGTACAGCTTATTGTTAGATAAGAGAAAAAAAAAAAAAAAGAACAAACATTTTCGCCGATGCGACGCGACATTATTATCACATTAAAACTAGATTAGCTACGCACAAAACAAACGCTGCATTATACATAATATATTACGAGGATGTAAGAAGAAAAAACAATTGTAATGTTTAAACGAGCAGTATCGTGTATGTAATCTGTTTGTGTATAAAAAAAAAAACCAAAAAATAAATATCCACATTAAATGTATTAAAATAATGGCACGTTGATCATCGTGTTTACGTATCGAAATTGAACTGCTTATATACGGAAACATTTGTTTTTGCTTCTTTTTTTCTTTTTTAAACATATTTCTCTTTTTATATTACCAAAAAATGCATAAATTATTATATAAAAGTATATAATAATATACATATATATATATATACGTTAGTTTACAAAACTACAGACAGACGGCGCTTCGAACACTTGTGAACTATCGATAATGCAGTTTTCATCGAAACGTGTTGATGTTTACATACGTAATATAAATGTGATGCATGTGAATTTAATAATATACATAAATTGATGTTTTATAAACCAAAGTAGGATAAAATGGGTAAAAGATATTATTGTGATTATTGCGAGAGATCATTCAAGGATGATCCCGAATCTAGAAAAAAACATCTATCTAGTTTTCAGCATGCCAAAAATCGAGCTGATCATTATAGCTTTTACAAAGGTATTTAAACATTATTATTGTAGACGCATTTAACTTTTTAATTAATAGTAGTATCGAGGAAAAATAATATCACAATAATCTATACAACTTTCCTTTCGTTACTCATGATCTGTATAATCTTTGTTCGCTATGAAAATGATTGTTTATAGATCCTGAAACAATATTGCAAGAAGAACAAGGAAAAATACCGTGCAAAAGATACATGAGCAGCGGTGACTGCGCTTTTGGACGCAGTTGCAAGTTTTCTCATTATGCACCACCATTGATATGGGAACTTCAGCGTATTGGTAATGATAATAATAAATACTATGTAATATTCTAAGACACGCAGAAATTATATCAATATATTTTATAACGTAAAGTTGCAGCTAAACAAATGGCAACGTGTCAGTTTATACCTGAAGGTGGATGGCCCGATCCAGATGACATAGTTAAAGAATTTTTTGTAGATATCACCAATCCGGAGACTACAAAAGAAATAACTTATCCCATTTGGGAGGTACCACCAGAATTACATAATTATCCAAACTTACCACCGTCGTTGTGGCCTCTCAAACCGGAAAGCATAACTGATTCCAATTTTGGACAGTGGCTATAGAAGTGTAAATAGTTGACATACTCTGCTTGAAATATGCTGTACATAAATAATAAGATATTGCTTTAAGTAAGATAAATTAAAACAAGTAAGGTAAAATAAAACTTCATTACTCGCGAATAAAAATCATTGCCATTATAATCCTTTTACATAAATGATTATTAAAAAATCAAAATAGAAGTAATTATAAATAACCTGCATATTTGTCTTCTAATTTGAAAAGGAATATTATGTGTGCAAGCACAATGAATTGAAAAAATAATAACTTTATGAAAATATATATAAATATAAAAAATAAAAAAAATAATGCAATGATGCGCCATCTTGCGTTAAGGGGTAAAAGAAGATCGAAAGGAACATCAGGATTGGTCGATAAGTTTGGTGGCTTAGCGTCATCCCCTCCACCAATAGCCGAGCGAGATCGGGCCGCCGCATAAGAACTAAGCGTCGTGGACAGTTGCGAAGTGTCCGTTGGCACGGGTGCATTTGGCGGTTTGTTAATATTATTTAGTTTATCGGTTGATGCATCCTTGCACTTTCATTCAAAACATTTTATTTCATTATCTATTATTTTTCTCAAGTAAACCGGCATCGCGTAAAATAAATATTATGTGGTCGAAAAGTTCGACGATATATTCAAAGAAGCGCCGATCGTCGTCCATCGTCCTCCTTCGTTTCTGTGTTTGAAGGAAGAACGCATGCGGTGGTGCTCCGGTGCATCCTGACGCTACCGGTGCATTTTGCCGATTTCCTAAGCGTTTGGATTTTTTATATCAATTCTTTCCTGTATCTTTTGCTGCGTCCCCCCCATTAATCAGATAATCTACAACCCCCTTCTTTCGTCATCCTCGGTAAGTTTCCTCTCTCTCTCTCTCTCTCTCTCTCTCTCTCTCTCTCTCTCTCTCTCTCTTTCATATTCTTTTTTGAATTTCAAAAATACTATCTAAATCAAACGTGGGTATTTTGTTTTATTGTCCAATAAATCATTTGTTTGATTATGACATAGATAATGAAACAATGATTCTACAGAACAAAACAAAACAATAAACTAGTAAACAAACAATCGAAAAATATATTTAACGAATCTTACATTAGATTATTTGTGAGATTTTGATCATTCAATTGTTTCTTAACAAAAACGTTTTCATTTTAGTTTATATTTTGTTTTTAAATTTGTTCACGTTGCGCGAAAGAATGGAGGGAAAACGTTATCTGCCATAATCGACAACAACGTTTTTTATGACATCACGCTTTGTTACCTACAATTATCTAATAGAATTTGATTAACATTTAAGTTTATTATAAATTGTTTAGTTAAACATATGCCATGTACCACGTTACAATAAAAAGAATCTCATGATATCTAATTAACATTTTGTTTGATAATAATCGTTACATAATTTAAATATAATGTATCAATAATACAAGAAAAACAGAAGAAAAAGAAAGAGAGATTGAGATTGAGATTAAGATTAAAATTAAGATTGAAAATCATTCGGTATGTTCGTCTTTTATGACGCATTAATCGTTGGTATACAAGATGGCGGAGTAGTAAGTAAGAAAAATGCATTTTGCGAGATGATATTAATGAAAAACAATCACGTTTCTTAAACATCGATCTTGTAACATTCGTGAAAATAATTCTAAATTTGTATGATAAATTCTATCATACAACTCGATCGATAAAATCTTCATCTTGCAATTTTATTTTCTATGCAAATTATTTCAACGCAGAATATATTTTATCGTTACGTTCCAAACAAAAAAAGAAATAAAAAAGTAGACGCGTGTATACAAATATAAATATCTCATTAATAATCAAAACGATTAATACCGTAAATAATATAAAAAATATTATTCAAGGCTGTATTATTATACGGGCGTGCATAAAACTTGTGCGATGGTACAAAGTTGCACCTACAAAGAACAACAAATTAAACAAAGCAAATCAATTGACTTGTTTATTATTGATCATATATAAATTAATTAGTTATAACAGTAAATTATTTTTTCATTATATTTCCGTATTATATTATTTTGAATTTGGTATTAAAACATCATAGGAAAAATATTCAATATTTTGTCTTGACGTTTGATAGAATGACTAAACCGTTGAGGAAACAAACGATAAAACGTTATCAATATATTGATTGAAAATTGCTTTGCTTTCTATCTCTGTCCCCCCTTTTAAAAAAGAAAAAAACTATCTTCGTTAGGTTTGAAACGAGTTATCGGTTATGTTTTTTTTTTTCGTAGGAATATACATATATACGCTTATATGCGTCCTTGCGCGATTCGTTCCGCGTGCTAACGCCATGCACAAGATCAAACGATTCCTTTTTGTCGAGTTTTACTAGGCGCCGATTTGAATACAATACCATACTCGAATCTATTGCGTTCTCTCTTGCGGAACATGTTACGATCTAGGAAAATCAAACCATACAAACGTATATATAAATATATATTTTATATCCAATGTGTAAAAAGTGTAATATAAAAATGATGATCATTGTATTACCTCTTTGTCTCTTAACGAGAAAAACATCATTTGACATAGTAATGATTTTCTATAGTACACGCGTTAGGTAATGTATTAAACAATAAGTACGATAAAATATTTATTTGAAGTATATTTTGTTGATAATGAATAATAATAATGAAAATTGTAGTTTATAGAATACATGATATGTGTATTTGAGAGATCAGTAGAGGTAATAATTCGTATTTATCATAATCACGATCGGTTCGATCTAACTTAGGGTCAAAAATAAACGATAGAACAATTTCGTATCTTCGTGACTCGTTCTTCTTGTATAACAGGGAGAGGGTTGGAAACGATAATCGTATCGTCTAAAGAAGATTCATAGTGAAGTATGTAGTAATAGTAATAGTGGTAGAAGAAGAAGATGAAGAAGATGATGAAGAAGAAGATGAAGAAGAAGAAGAAGAGGAGCAGCAACTGCAACGACAGCAACAAGAAAAGGATAGAATAAGGTGGTTGTATATTGCATCGAGAGAAAGAGAGGCAACGACCTGCCAGGGAAAAGTAACATGCAGTCCGGTCACGATTCTTTCAGAAGGTCGTGACCTTGACGATATAGGCTACAATGCTACCTTTACCAGTTACTGCATCGACCATATTTCGAATTAGTTTTCGATATCGAATTTATGATTACTTTCCTTCAATCCGATGTAGATTTTATTTTATCCGTGAAATACTCGCGGATTTTTCATTCGATGTGAAAATTCAATTGAAATAATAATTGAATAAAGATATTTAGATATCCTTTTTAATTAATATTCAGAAGCCAAAGTTTTTTTATTGTTTCGTTATTAAAACGAAACTAGTTATAAATAGATTGGAACGAAGTAATGAATTTTTGTTGAAAAACCATCTTTTGGATTATTCGATTTTATCGTATATTTTGTAAATAATAATTAATAATTGATATAACGATATATATTACATTGTTTGTATAATATTATGTGTAGATATATAAAAGACTCAATGGATAAATAATAATATTTAGTTAGGATGACTCATCGGATTTAGAAAAGATTGATTAGATTTGATTTTTTTAGATTAGATGGGAAGATTTTCGAACAGCTGTGATCCGAAGTACAATAATGCAACAACACACGCGTGCACGATATCCTGAATGAAGGCGATTTCACTCTCGACCTTTTGTCCTCTCTTTTGCCTCTTCCTACGATCGATTGTCGTGTCGACTTATGACACACACACACACACACACCATCGTTTCTCGAATTTAATACCATCAAGCTTAGAGCTGTTGTACGATTATTGTTGGGAACTAAAAATTTCAGTCATTTATAACTGGCAATCGATTTATCAACAAAATAAACCCCCGAGAATCAAATTTATATTTTTAGTTCATTTAATATATTTTGTATTTTATATAATGCAGATCGATTTGTGTAAACAAATCAAGGAGACTCGTCGAAAGATTCTCAAAAATAGACGGAGAAGAATAAGAGAAAATAAGCTGCTTAAAATCGTGTCGTCTAGCAATTTAACATGATTTACTTCGATTGCCTTTATGCGAGCCTCATTACATCATACAATTTCACTAACCTTTTTATATCATCTCCAATGGAATATTTTCTGTCATTTTTGCTCGAACCAAAGACGATCGTGCGCAATATTATTTTTGTACAAATATCACGCTTCTTTTGTTTCATGAATTTTATATTGTTTATGCGCGTGCATCATCAATTTAAAAGAAAAATATTTCAAATTCGATCGCAAATTCGATCGATAGATAATAATAAAATATCGATATATATCGATTGACATAGTTTATCTAATATTTTCTAGGGATAATCATAGAACATATAGAAAAGAGTTAGTATAATAGAAGTTCAATTAAAATCAATGACCGTCAATGATTACGAAGTGTTTACTCCTCGTCGTGTTTGAAATCGACGATCATCGTCCCTACAAATCCGTATCGTATTTTATATCGAGCAATTTTTATTTTGACTAATGTGACAGACGTCAGAGTTATATTATCAAGAAGAAAAATATAGTCGTCTCTTCTCGTTGTCTTTGTCAATCGTTCAATGACGCTTACTATTAATCGCACATTACAATTCTTTTATGTTCTTTTATTTCTCTGTCTCAACTCGAACTAAAATCATATTCATTTTATCATTTTTATGTTACACCACGTGGCTTCGTATTTTTTATATAATCTCGTTTGGATTTTTAAGAATACAATATATTTATTTAATTATTCATAGATATTCCTATAGATAACCAAACGAAATAGAAATAAAATTATGCACATAGAAAAAGTATTATTCGTAAATGTGAACATGAATTATTAGATTTGTTGTACGTTTAAATATTTGTTATCGTTAAAACATAGAAGGAAGGAAGTTTAAAATGAAATATTTGAAAAGTTGAATATCGCCTATTAGCGAATACTCGTTTAAAAATTAGGTAGATAAGATAAAGTCTTAGAAATGTCTGTAGTTTGAGTCTCGATGACGAATCCATCGTTTAAAAAGTGTCAACTCTCTTCGAACTTTCGTGGTTTTCTTTCGTAACACGACATTTCTGCGGTAAAATCTGTCAATAACCGTTACGTTGGCTGCGGTTTCAGGTGTTTAATCGAACAGGTTTAAACCCGATATGTCTTTCCTCGCCATTAGCAGCCGAGGCCGCCTCCGATGGATAAAACATCGTTCCATCATTGTCCCTTGTTCGAAATACCGATCGAACAAAGACAAATTCCTATCCCCTATTATTTTTTATTATTCTATCGTATGTACGAGCTGAGATTTGTTCAAAAAGTATCGCCAATTTTCTATTCCCCCAGGTTACATATATTCGATTTTCAATTTTTTTTTCTGACCTTATGTTGATACTCATGTTCCCTCACATATGCTGACAAAAAGATCACTAAAAATGATTTTTTCAAGTACTTCGATGATTGGGGGAAAAAACGTTAGCACAAGTGTATAATAATCTGATGGGGATTACTTTGAACAAGACAAAATAGATATTCATGAATAAATCAATAATTTTCGAAAAAAAAAAAAAGGAAAAAAAAGCACAAAATTCGCGATACTTTTTTGAACAGACCTCGTATTCGAGTTAAGTATTATTTAAAAAATAAACGAAATGGACAAGATTTGAAGTGGTACGTTATGAGAGAGAAAGCCGAGAGTTAGTTGAACATTGAGAGCAAGCAAGCAAACGTTCGTTGCCAATTTATTACGCGGCCTGGACCCGTGTTTATGGTGGTATTAATCAAAAGCACGAGTTACGGCCACGATAAACAATGGCCCATTAGATTTTCGAGTTGAACCTTTCTACGGTGTATTAAAATTCCTCGAGATCTATCTATCTCATCAGGTGCACAACTGGTTTACAATGTTTCTCCGTTAAAACTAAAAATCGCCTAATTCGCATTATTTGTTCACTTAATCTTTTCAATCCTCGATTATATAATTAATCAAAATTAATTAACAATAGTTATCAAAACTTGTGTTCTATCTTTAGAATGAAAAAATTGTACGATTTCGATTATTTTAATTATATAATACGATCATGAGATATTACGCAAATAGTATCACAATCCGCAACAATAATATATTTTTTTTAATTATGAAACTACAATCCTTTGAGTCAATCAACCCCCGGAGTGACGTGAAATTAAAAAAAGAAAAACAATAATGATAATAAAGGAAAATTATGTTCAGTTGCGTAGGTAAGGATTAGATGTTAGAGCAAGTGCATGAAACATATAATGCACTGTGGATATGTGTTGGGATGGCGGCACGTATATACAGAAAACACGCTCTAGAATTGTGTTCACGGCCGTTTCCTTCCTTTTTCCCCTGTTTTTTTTTGTTTAATTTCCCGCACCATAACCAACCAGCACCACCAGATCGACGATCACTCTCGCCGTTTGGAATGAGATCCAGTTTCGCTCTTCGTTAGTTCACGTTCGTGGCATCGGCAGCCATTTATGGAACGTTCGAACGTTTACTTCTCTCTCGCTTTGATACAAGTGTATTATGATAGAATTATGCATCGAAATTTAGCCATTATTTATCGACACATTATGTGCAAAGGTTCAGGCTATATTTTCTAGATATTAGTTAGACAGTTATTCATAGAGATTTGTATCTTTCGTTCATTATCGTATCGGAAGATACACAGGTTAGAACGAAATGTTCTTTATCTGTATGGTGGGTTGTTTTGAGGAGGAGGAGGGGTGGCGTATGGCTGTGTATCTCTTATTTCCGACTTCGTCTGAAGGCTCTTTGCATTCATAGTAATGCCGAGGAATTACTAGCAATGACGGATTTTCGGCTTTGACGGTAACATATACAGTGTGTATTCTATTATATCTATATATACTCCGAGAGCACTTGGAAGCAAGTGCTTTCGGATATAAGCGCCGTCGTAATCAAACCGAAACGAGATTTTTCTTATTTCGCATCGTGTTACGTGAACGACGTGTGCTCGGTCGGTCACTCGTAAGTCATCTTGCAGATAATGATGCAGAACGATATGGCGTAACGGTAACACGCATCGATTCCATAGTTTAGAAACGCTAATGTTTTATGTCTTTTAACAAATTACATTACGAAATTTCATACATTTTATCTCTGATCGAAATACATCTAAATATTATCTTATCAAAATATATTTTATATTTCATTATCTCTACAACATTTACGTATGTATTACATATACTTAGACACACACACGTGTGCATTGATTATTATTAGACAATTTGAAGATTTTCTCATTATGATTTTTTTTAATCATGCACGTACAAGTACACGTTACGAAAACATGTGTTTATCCTTTGGACAATTTTTTTTTTATCTAATTTTATTGTCTTTTCTGTTGTTTTTTTTTTTTTTTTAATGTGAATGTATATGCATGCATAGAAGGAAATCTTTAGAAAATAACGAGCTTCTCGTATTATATATACGAGATAAAGCGTGACTACAAAGACCTCGTGTTTCTCTGCTGGCTAGATCGTAAAGTTTCTCTTCTGGTAGCGTAAAACTACGAAGAAATATGGCGATAACGTTCATATATAAATGTGTATGTAATATATATATAGTATAGACAAGATAGTTTTCGTATAGAAAGAGAGTATATGGAACATAGAATATATATATATATATAAATCTTAACCGAACAGAGAATATGCTAAGTTACATGTATACTCTCTTTTCTGCATAATACTGATAACAGTATTTATAATATTTCCTTCAATTCGTAGTAGAAAGGGGGAGATGACAGTACGAGGAAGATTAGCAAGAAAGTCGAACAGCTTCCGAGATTAATCGTATATATCGTTTTGTGTGTCATCGATTATCGATAATCGTTCTTGAAAAAAAAAAACAGAAAGTAACAAATAAAATTAAATGAAATGACGTTTTTCAATATCAATTGGAATATAATGCACTACTTATAGCTAATCATTTTATTCGAATTTGATTATCTTATAATTAAACGGGGTAAGAGATTAAACGAACGTATTTCTTGTAACAAGTATAATTCGAAAGTAAAATAATACCGATTATTCGTTGAACAGGATAATGATAAAAAGAAGATTATTATGATCTCGTGTAATCTTCTTCGTGATACTCTGTAAGAAAGAGAGAAGTATAAGTTTCAATTTCTATTTATTATATTATATTGACGTAATAGAAATTCTAACGAAGTATATCATTGTCTTTATTTATCTGACTTCAGTGTAAATGATAAGAAAATAAATAAAAAAAGAAAGAGAGAGGTATGAAAAGATTGAGTTCTTCTCAATTTTATTTTTTTTAATTATTTTCTTCGTGAATTGAACTTTGATTAACTTCTGTTCTTTTAATGTCATACGATAGTTTTATTTATTCATATTTATGTGTAACTGTGTGAATATAAAAAGACACTAATTTCGATATATTAAAAATTATTATCATTTATATAATTATTATAATTATGTATCAATTTTATAGGACTCATAATTAATTTACATTATAATTTATCTTATTTCATAGTCTAACTAATACATATTCCTAAGCAATAAAAACTTGAGACATACTTTTAAATATCAATTTATCCTTGAAACAATCGTATTTACAGAATAATGGAAAGTCATTATAAAAAACAGAAACGGACTGGTCTAAAAAAAAAAAGAATAAAAAGAGAAAGATATTATCTATTGGGTTGTTTCTCGAAACAGGTCTTGGAATTCTAATTACGTGGTTTAGAATAACTATGCAGTGAATAATTCAGAGAAGAAACTCTTCCTCCTATTCAGTTCATTAAATGTTTTCATCGATTTCGAGAGATACACATTTTGTAACTTTTATTTCTCCATTTATTGCCATTATTCTTGTTTTTTTTTTTTATTACTACTACTATTATTATTATTATTATTTCCTCTTTTCTACTAGAGAACAAAGTAGAACAAACTTTTTTATTTCATAGCGTATCAAAGATAAATAAGGATAAACAAAAAATCATATTTAAGGAATAATGAGAGATAGAAAAATAAACGAAATATACAGGAACAAGAATAAAAACAAAAATATTAAAATAAAAAAGAAGATAAAGAGGTGGGAGGAGGAGTCACAGGAGGAGGAGGAGGAGAAAAATATCGAAATACGATTCGTTGGTTTCTTATCTTTCACATCAGATCGCAATGTCAATTTACAGAATAACGTTTAGCAAACATACACGATGAAAAGCACGGTGGGGTGTAGTATGGTCGACCATTTTTTTCTTCTCCTTTTTTTTTTATTTACAGTGATTTGATTTATGGTTTTAGGAAGAAGCACTTTAAAACGTATGTGTACATGTATATACACAACTGTGTGTGATTTACGTAAATTTGTATAAATGCATGCAACACATAGACATACACATAGTCGTGCACACGTGATTTGCACGTGTGTTAGGTTACTTTGGAGGCCGGTCGTATGATTATATCTTCTCGTTCAATATATCTAATACTCTGTTAGAATTGAATAATTCATGGAACGGTATAGGAACGACGACGAGTGTCGTTTCCAAGTGAAAATCTTTACGCGTGCGTATGACTCATTGTCAGCAGCAGCCAGGTTGGTAGTCATAGTCCGAATTTCTAACATGGATCTAAATGAATTCCATTCTCCAAGGAAATAAAAAACGTATAAAAAGAAAGTTTCCAACCGATGACACACACACACTACGTGAATAATGTTCTTATCTTTCCTCGACCCTTTTCTCGATCTACACTGATAGATTTTTTTTCTTTTTTTCTAACCAGACGAAATGACATCTTTGTTTACGTATTTAATTGCATCTATTTACATTGTGTATATTTATCGTAATTAATACTTTTTTTTCTATCCTTATCCTTCCTTGTAATTAAATATTCTAGTATTGCAATTTATTGTAATTGGGTTGGGTGTGATTTCAGGTAATTTAGATTATATTTTATGATCTCATAGTTATCATTCGTTGATCGAAAAATTTCAAATGAAATAAGATTTGAATGAGATGAAAAATGATGAACAAATTGTTGTTAACGAACGTGAAGTCTTTATTCTGTTAAAACAAGTCCTTTATTTTTTCTCGTTTTTATTAAGTTTTTAGTTTATACAGATTGTTGCAAAGACGCTGGAGAAAAGAATTTGTTTCTCGGGTTAAACGTTATCGTTAAATATTTTAAAACGATACGATTCCCTATCTCTTTTTCTCTTTCGTAGATCCTTCAACAGAATATACAACTGTTGATAAAGCTGCGCAAATATATGCATGCCAACGATCTTGCCTTGTACGACCTCGTTTGTGTTCTGATAATTTCGATTGTTCAAAATATGTCTCCTTTTTTCTTTTTTTTTTTTTTTTTTTTTTTTTCGAAGGACAGATTATAAGAACACTTTTCAATTAAAAAATATTTGCATTAGCGATACATGGTATGTTTGAAATTTGTCAAAGTTATTAAAATTATCATGTTAAAAATAATGTTAACGTTGTTATGGATGAAATTTCACATTGGAGTAAAATTTATTTTTTTTTTACATTAGAGAAACTTATAAGGAAAGAAAAATTTCAATTAAAAGTTAATATTATCATTTAATTTGAAGTGCATATTAGAAAATAATATTTATTGCTTTTATAATTAGATTAAATAAAATGATTAATTTGTTTTTTTTCCTCTTTTTTTTTCTTTTTAGAAACTTATACGAACGAGAATTTCAATTAAAAGCTTTCACTTATTTATTTAACATTGGACGAGACTCTTATGCGAATATAATTTTCACGATGATTGCAAATAAAATTGTGGTATTCATTAAATTTTATTTTCATTTCCTAACTTTTTTTACGTGAAAATTTCATTCGTGATAATTCCCGAAGATAAATTCTTAACCATAATCGACGTAGAGAAAACGAATCTCTCACATAAGACAGTTCGCATGAATTACATAACAAATAAATTCTTTCTGACTTTATTTGGACAGGTTTCTTTTTTCTATTATTATTATTATTATTATTATTATTATTATTATTATTATTATTATTATTATTATTAAAACGACGGCTCCCACATTGCGATAATAATAGCAATATGCTGTTAGAATAGTGCACGTGTTTCTTTCGTATGTGGGATAACCGATAGAAAATTTATTACTTATGGTTATGACAATTCTACAAGATTTATAAATACTACTAGATTATAAAATACACAAATTAAATAAATATATAACACGTTAAAAACAAAATAATATAATAATGAAATAATTTAAATGATAATATAATAATGAAATAATATAAAATGAATACACAATCCGATAATAATTGAAATATTCCAATGATCGAAAGAATGGTTGCGGTTTAACAATAACTGCCACAGTTATGCGAAATCGTGTGTCGTATGCACATCGAATTACTTTTCCCGTGTTTTGCACGTAACCATCATCATCATCGCTACTAACATTTACGTTCCTATCACGAACGTCTAGTTTGTACGGTGCCTATCACGGAAGTGCTTGATAATACTTTAATAAGCCGATCCATATGCGAAAATTCCAAGAGTTATCGGTATCTCGATCCGTGTGAAAAATCATTCGATAAAATCCACGCTGATATTATTATTCGAACACAACAACCATTTCGAATAGTCTTTATTTGTGGTAGTAGAAATAAATTAAAAAAAAACAAGAAATCATTTGCATACTAAACGTAACATCGTTTCCAAGATGTTCATTCGTTCATAAATTTCCATTTATTTGATTGTTATATACACGAATCATGATCACGTCACGAGTGCTTTGCACTTTTTTTTTGTCATTTTTTTTAAATAATTTCTCTACACGTATATTTAATATTTTAAGTCCTTTCGTATAATAAAATTATAAATTAAAGTATAAATATTATTAAAATTCTTAGGGTCTTATCGTCTAATAAATAAATAAAAGCATTCTTAACTTTTAATTTAACTTCAAATTCAATTAAAAAAACTATTGATTTTGCTACCTTTGTACAGTCAATATACTGCAGCTTTTTAAATTTTATTCAATGGGCAAAATAAAGTTATTTTTTTGTTACGTTTTAAACATCAAATATGGCTTAATATTGATATTTATTTTGTTGTTTTCAATTGTAATATATAATATTTTCGACACATTACAAAGACCAATAAGACAATTCGTTCTCGTTTAGTGGGTCAACGCTCTTTTATTATTAGCAGCAATTAACGCCATTACAAAGTTTTTTTTCTAACTGATGACGAAGACGACTACTGTGTTATGACGTCATCGCAAATATACATACGTCAACCTACGTATAAAGTACAAGCTGATTTAGTAGTAGTGAATCTTTCGTCATGAGTCACAGAGAGAATTAAACAAACAGCCTATGTGATTACGTACGTACGTATGTCCATTCTTGTTTATAAATCTTCAAACCTTTCGCATCCTGATCATCAATCTGTTATCTTCATTCGACTGTCTCTTATCGTTTCACAATTTACATTCTTCTATTTCTTCGTTACGAGATTAATCAATCAATCAATTAATTGGAATTATTTTCTCGATAATTAATTGTAAATAATGAAATGTGAAATGCAGTCCACTACGATAATTTCATATAGGTATCCTTGTTAACAAAATTATTGATAAACGTCAGCAAATTCTCGTCGAGAAGGGATGGGATTATTCACATTGAAAAAAAAAGAAAATAATTATGACGACATTTCCTTTCTAACTTCCCGCAGGATACGAGAGTAATTCATCGTCATTTATAATACGGGTGTTATAACACGCATATACGGGTGCAATACGTTAACCAGGTCAAGGCGTTTTCATTGTCGATCGAAGATGGCTTTTATTTCGACAAAAGATCGTTGCAATAAGAAGATCGAAAAAGTAAAGTTTCTCGCAATAAAATTTTGTTTTTTTATAATTAATATATATATATATATGAGCCGTTAATTAAAAATTAAATTAAAAATGATGGTTAATCTTAGTAACAAATTTGTATTTGATAGAAAAACGTAGAAAAGACATTAACGTATACGCCTACAACATATACGCCACCATAGAACATCTCATTCGTGCGTGCCTGTCTTTCTTCGAAACAATATAAAAGGGCTTCGGAAATAAGCGGAAGAGTAGAGAAGTGAAGAGGAGAAGTAACATCCTCTGTTCTTCTCCTTTGGTCTATCTCTCTCTCTCTTTCTCTATACAGATTTATTTAGAGAAACAGTTTTAGTGCATCGGCGTACGCATCAGGTACAACGCGTGTCGTTGCGTCCGGTTTGCCGCATATAGAACATCCGCTTCAAGAACACACACACACTCATCATACACATAAATACATCCTCTTTCTCTGTATGTTACATAGTCTTCTTTCCCGTATTGAAAGTAATTCATCATTCTGAGGAAAGTGTTTCTATGGGTGTTGACTAATGAAATTTTATTCATTCATTTCTATCGATAATTTCATATTATAACTCACGAATGAATAAAAATCAAATATTCTCTTTTTAATAAATATTTCGATGTTAGGGAGAAACAATGGATGAATAAAATACGTAAGATCTGTTCGAATAGATTCTTCTTCGTCGTGTGATCTTTTTTTCCCAGACGTGACTTTGAAATCGTAAGCGAAAAATACCATAAGAGGTAGAGTCACGTAACGTTTCGATTAACGGATCTTCTTACTTCTTTTTTCTACCTCGTGTTAGAAACGCACGTCAATTTTCTTTACACTTTCGGATGCACTCGATGCATACTAGACGCTTTCGCGTTCGTTTGACCGTCTCAAATGCATACGCACGTGCGACTACGATCGGGTTTACCATAGAATATATTAAAAGTGCAACGGGATATTTTCTTCTCTTTGTATCAGTTAACATCTATGTGCGTATATATAAATTTAAGTAAGATATTTATTGGTTATATATATGTAAAGGAATGAAATTAAACGTACAATCAACCATCCGAATATTTCGGTTCGTTGTTTCATTTTATTTGATTTGATTTTATTTTTATTACAAAACTAATTTCGATAATCGTTTTCAACCCATTTTCGAATGAAAACGATCTTTAATGTTTCTCATCTCGTAAATGGATTTTTAACGAGGTCGATTAAAGTGATTCGATTTCAGAGGTTTCAGAATGTTTGGATTAAATCGTGGAATATCGGTAATTATTTTATCTGATTGAACGAGTGTTGAGAATATAAAGTAATTTAATTCTTAATATTAATATATATTATTAATTTGTTGTTAACTTAATTGTACACTATACAACTCTTGTATTTTGTGGCCCTTAGGGAATGAAAATTCCATGGCCAAAAATCTTATCAATAGATAAATAAAAATAATAACATATAATATTATAATAAATTATGTGATTAATTATCTTCTGCAAAAATTCGAGCATCATTTTGAAATCAAAAAGAAATAAGGAATATTAAAGGACTACTTAATTATAATCTCTTTTTATTTCTTTCTTTATTTCTTTATCATATCGCGTAACACTTGTCCGTGCGAAAGTTTAGTTTAGTGAGCCTTTAGAAACGAAAGGCTGTCGTCTCGTCGGCATCTGCTTAGCAACCGTCTACCCTTTTCCTTTTCTTCTTCAACTTTTTACTTAGCTTCCTCTTTGACTTCACATTTATTCTTATTTTCCTTTTTTTTTTCTTTTCATACATGCCGTAGCTAACTCACGTTGTTAGTCCTACACCAACGAATCCAACTAATGCAATCTAAGACACACATACATTATTATATTTTTTTATTTTTTAAATTTTTTATTTTTAAAAAAAGAAAGGCTCAATGAGATCAAAACAAACTTTCTACAAAAAAATATTTCAATCTGTCCAATTTCCCTAAGACACGCTTATTCATTATTTTAATATTATTGCAAAGAGTAAAATTATACGATAATGAAATTTTATTCAGTTAAACGTTTGAATAAAAGAAAATAATTAAAGGATTAATTAAAAAATGATTAACATACCTGTCTATATAGGAAAGGTAGTAATGTCTTACAGGCAAAACTTGTCAAACTTGAAGAATTACGTAAAGTTCGTTGCGACGAGAAGAAATCAGTGATTACCGTTAGAAGAGAACATGTCTGCACAAAAACAGAGTTTGTATATATGTGTTGTTGCATGTACCAATTAAGCTCACTTAATTCGGTACTGTTTTTCAATCCGGTTTCTCGGCCTTCGTAAATTTTTTTTTTTTTTTACAATACACACTCGACCATCGTCAAAGTGTTTAACATTTTTTGAACTTCGACATTGAACTTTTCGAAGAAGTCTGAAAAATCTTACTTACGATTGTAATAAATAATGATGATTGGAGATAAAAAAAAAAGAGGAGTAAAAAAAGCAATTCCTCGTTTTTTTTTTTTCGTTTTGATCCAATGTACTGAACGAAAAGAAATAATTATATATATATATATATTTTTTGGTTTACGTAATGCAAGGAGAACCAGTTTTTGCGAAGATACACACATACACATATGTGTATGCATAATAGCAGCAGAGTAAGCAAGTACACGATAAAAAAATTCGATAGCAGCTGTGGTAATCTAATGAGATACAACAGAATCTCTTGGAAATATACTAATTAAATATTATATAGAAGAAATTTGAGAAATATAATAACATAATTATTTCTTCGATATTAAACTTAAGCAATTGTTTCTTTTTTTCAAGTTTGAATAATTTTCATTTTTCAAATTATATATACGGACGAACATTATTGTACAAAATTGTAATTGAAAATTTAATTGAAACGTGATGTATAGATAAATAATAATGAAATAAATGAAGAAGGATAGAAGATGATCATATTGAGACGTGAATGGGGAGGGAGGTTAATCGTCGATTTGTTTGAGAAAGAAACAAAATTCCTCGGTAGCACCTGCGGTGTAAGTTTCTGGTCTGTGTGTTCAGTTAACTTCTACGCTTAGGTATGCTGCGTGTCGTTGTTCTCGGCTTCATCCTCAAAGGTAGGTAATTCTGTTCATCGTTCACCTGCGAAGCGGCAGGTGTGTCCCTTCCGAAGGTTACAATTGTACCTCCACGGTTACGTGAAGTTATTACCGGAGCCTTCACCGTCTGTTCTCCTTATTTAAAATATTATTTTTATAATATATACACAAATATTATTTTATTTTAATATTTTTGATATTTAATAAATTCTCTTTCTGGCTTTTAAATTATGAGGCACACCTAGTGTGACCGCCTAAAAAAACGTGAAAGGAAAAATTCGATGGGCACGTGTAATCGATCGTTGGGAAAACGAATGATGAATCACGTTGAATTGTTTAAACTAGAGACAAAGTTTATTCGTTCCATCGGATTTCAATCGATTGTCTTTCTTTGCTTAGTTAGACTTTGGAATTTCGTTGGAAAGGGGGAGAAGTGGTTTATTGTTCCAACACTTTCAGTTCATCGATCGATCAATAAGCTTTCCTCTCGTAGTTTCCATTTACAAATTCCTTGGACAACGGTGTCGCGTCGTGTACAGTGTCATACATAACGTATATGCATGGACATTGCATTTATATACCTATGTAAAATATGTAAAATCGTTTTCATTCAAGATTACAACTTAAGATTACAATCAATGATTTTTTCTAATCGTTTTTCTTTTTTATGTATTTACGTATTTGTGTGTGTGCGCGAGTATAGTTGCCATATGTTCGACTCATCACGTATGTCGTATCTTATCAAGACGGTTCACACATACACACACTAAAGCACATCATAAGCTGGTAACAAAACGCGTTAGGAACGAGTACACGTTTGGAATTAATTTCAAAGGAGAATTGTTTCTTCAACATGAGGAGGACACGCGTGTATGTAACTAACTATACGTGCTTCAACCAGTACAACTGTTTTTACACTTGCAAAATTTATTCTTCTTTTTCTTTTTTTTTCTTGCTGTGTGTATTTTTTGTTATACTATTCAATGACTGACTAGCCTATTTGGAAAGGTAAAGAATACTTAAATAGTGTTATATTCTGTGCAGAAGTATATAGGTGTATTCAATCAGACACAAACGATTGCATAAATAAAAAATAATCAAATGTGATTTCTAAACAAACGTACAATGAAATGACACAACATATAACACAGAATGAGGTAAATACAATAATAAAATAAACGGGTATATAGACAATTTGTTATCCGAGAAATATAACGAAAAAATAGATAACAAAAAGAACAATTTCGAAAAGAAAAGTACGGGAAAAGTAGGGCAAGTAAGAAAAACGATAGAAAATGAAATTGAAACGATGTTGATTGAAAGGAAAACGAAATTTTTCGCATTAGGAATTGAACGAGAGAGGGAACTCACTCGTGTTGCCTGCGCAAACCATGCAACGTCGTTTTATAGGGTTGTTCATCCCGTGTGAACGATCTTAACGAGTTGAAACAACTTTAATTAAGCGCATTACGCTAGACCGACCAGTTGAATTTAGCCTATCGCCGGTCTAACATAAATGACACGAGGAAATATAAACTTCTCTCTTGGTTTTATAACTTAAGATCAATTTTCTCTAACGGGGGACGAGGGAGGGGGCTCCTATGACCAGAACAAAAAAAAAAAGTGCATTTGTGCGAATAAAAAGAAAATGTAAGATAATTTTTGAAGCGAATACACAGGGTGAGACAAAAATTCGAAATACTTTGTACAATAGAAAAATATTTAATTGAAAAGTCTTGAAGGAATTAAAGAGAGTATTGAATTTATTCATACTTTTGACCCCCTGCCCCACTCCATTCTGTAATATTAAAAATCAAAAAAAATAATGTAAAGAAGCAGTTGAATCTTGTCGAGGTTAAATAATATGAGGACCGTGAGTTAGAAGAAATGTTGAGTTCAACGACAAGAGAAGACGTCGACTTTTGCAATGTTTGCAAGCTCGCAAGATAAGCACCTGTTATCAACGAGAGAAAAATAAAGACACGAAAAAGAAGTCAGAATTTATGAGGGAACGAGTTGCTGGCCTCTTTTTCTCTCTCTCTTTTTTTCTGTTTTTTATCCATGCCGATTACCAACACTCTCTGTCTTCTCCCTTTTTAAACTGTACACACATCCACGTATTTACATTCACGCGTATGCACACATGTTTCTCTCTATATATATACATACATACTCAGTACTCTGAGATTTACCTTGGTGAATTACGAGGTCCCAGGATTGAGCATACGTCTCAAGAAATCGACCTAAGTTGTCATTTTATTATATGGTCATGTAGGGCACACGTATATATAGTCAGTCAGTCAGTCAGTCAGTCAGTCAGTCTTTCTTTCTTTTTCTCTTTTATTCTTTGACTCTCTTTCTCTCTCTGACTACTTGGCTGGATTACATCTTCTCGTATTCCATTGGCGGGTAATTTAAGTCGCACGATTAAGTCAGCGAGCATCGTTCTATGGGGTACATCGATGTAAAAGGCCATGGAGATGCACAAGAAGGAAGGAAGGAAGGAAGCCGGTTTTACTAATCGTAAATACGTACTCGATAAATCGACTCGTTCGATCGATTAGTCTCAGATTTTCATCGTAAATCTCTTGATATCTTGTTGTTTTGTTTTGTTTTTTTATCGTCTTAAAAATATCACCTATCTTTTTTTCTTTCAGTCAATGTTATTTCATTAATTTCGTTTTCTTTTTTTTTTCGTTTATATATACCTGTATGCGAGATGATCTGGTAAAATGAAAAATAATTAACCCTTTGAGTGCTAAGGATGCATATATGCATTTGTTAAAGTATCTTATCAGATGAAAATAATATTGTGAGATTGTAATTTTTAAATATAATTTATTAAATATTAGCATCTGGTCAAATTAATAATAAACTATTTCATTCGTAGAAAACACTTCAGTTAAAAGTATTCAGCACTCATCAAAGGGTTAAACCGGGCCGAAGGGGAAAAAAATTGTTGTGCAGAATTTTTCGTATAAAATTGAAAAAGAATATCTATGTTCCCCCTTGTCTTTTTCTCACGTGTCGAAGAACGGGGTTGAATCATTGCACGCGTTCATGGCACACGCGAGAAATACCTACACGCCTTCTAATTTATCTTGACCCGTGACTCCGAAGACCGAAGAGTCTGCGAAGAAGGGATGAGAAGAAGATTAAGAAAAAATAAAGTAAAACAAAAAAAACAAAAAAAAGGAACGACCGTCTATCGGTTCATGTGAGAAGAGAGAAAGAAAGAAGACCGGTTTTCTTCATCCATGCCCCTTTTTTCTTTTCTTTTCTTTTCTTTTTTTCTTCTTCGTATTCGTTTAAACCTTTTCTTTTTATTTTCTCTCTCTCTTTTCCCACGAGCCTTGGGCATAAGGCAGGCAAGGCGCGGGCGAAATCGATTTGACGCGACGAGTCCTGATTTCTATCGCAGACGCAAACATTATAACATAACAGCAACAACAACATAATATATAAAACAATAATGATACCAGTCATGATACACCGTGTTACAGAATTTTTATCTGTATGCTATTCTTGTTTTTTTTTTCTTTTTAACGAAATAATTTCTACTCTTCGAACTATTTTTGTAATAATATTTTTTATGGCTTTTTTTATTATTATTATTTGCAGCCATGGCGAACGCTGGTCTTGAAGTAAGAGAAGCTGGCCGGGCGTTACGAGTTCAAACGGAAGCACCGCATCTTGTGTCCACGGGAAGCGGACGATTGTCGACTGCAGTGACCTTGCATCCTTTACCAGAAGGTAAAACCAAGTTACATGTATTTTAATACGAGCTATAATTTTTTACTACTGAAAAATAATGATTACAGTCTAACGTCAAGACAATAATAGCATTGTATCTTACATGGGAAATGAAACGGAGTTAAATATTCGGTTTTTCCCATAAGTTTCTTCCGCGACACGCTCGAAAATAACGTTCTAAATTCGCAACACTGTCAATCATATTAAAAAAGAGAAAAAGGGTGAAAGATGAAGAGGAGGAGGGGATAGAAGGGGAAGGGATGTCTGAAAAAAATCCACGTATAATAGCGCCGACAGATAAGATTAACTTTCGTAATCGTGTCTATACGAAGAAGATTTTGTTATCGCTCATGCTTGAGTTGCATTTGTTTCTTTTTTTTTGCCTATCCAAGGATTTAAATTGCAACAAAAATCTTTATTTGTTAATAGTCGACTTTGCAAATATGACGTCATCAGTAAGATAACAACCATCATACGCAGGATAACGTTTATATTTAACTTGGAACATTCCAATCTCGTCTAATATATCTGTTCGATAATTTTCAAGAATTTTGTTCCACGCTAGCTAGCTCACTTTCTTGTATACCGAATACTACTCGAAATATTCTAATCTTTTCTAATTTATCATCGTGTAATATTTTCAAGGACAGATAATTAACGACAGAGATAAAAAGTAGAAGAGACAGAGAGAGAAGTGAGAATGAAATTATCATCCAGCAGCAAAATGAAATAATTAGTTACCACCGGCAGGAAGATTAATTTTGATAGAAGGGAGTAAGGATTTGATTAGAGTCAAATTTTTTCGAGGGGACGGTCTGGTCCATAATTTGTTAATTTGTTATCTCGACTATTAGTTCAGGATTAATAATTTCATGGGATGTTGGTTGGGTTCTTAGTTCGGTAAAATTTGTGTATAAAAATGCGATTAGATTGTTAAACTTAATCGATCGCGTGTTGTTACATAAAGTAAAAGAGTCAAGTTCTAGCGTTTTCTTCTTGCTTCTTCTGTTTCTATGCTATATGCTGCTGTTTCCTTCCCTTTTCGAACTCTCGTGCTCGACTACATATTCCTGAAATAATCGAGCTCCTCTAGAAAGGCCGCTGCGTGTTGCCCGTTCGCTGTTGAGTTCGCCTCCTCATCGTTCAAATATTTCCTTTTAAAAATACATCGTTGTAAGATGTTACGCTTTCGTCGTCTAGTCATCCGTGTACTTCGACGAGATGCATTCAAAGTTTAAACGTCAAACCTTCCTCCCGGAAAGAAGTTCGACTCCAACACACACAAAAAAACAAAAATAAAAACAGAAAAAAAGTAAAGAAACTTAAAAGAGAAAAATCCGATAGTATATAGGTTCGCGTAATTGAATTTTCATGAAGCTAATTCATCGTAAATTTTATGAATACGATTAAATGTAAAAAAAAAAAGAAAAGGAAAAAATGAATGCCACTGTTAGATACAGGATTTGAATGTATTTCAAAATTGATCGAACAAAATCAAAATGAAAAATGTAAAATAAAATAATAACGCATCGAAATCGTTCATTCGAAATTTGATCGTTTCATCAAGAGCATCTTAGCATCCGAAAGGGAACAGAGAGAAAGAGAAAGAGAAAATAAACGAATAAAATAATAAAAAAGAAAGGAAAAAAGAAAGAAAGAATATAAAAAGTAGGGTGTTGCACGCGGGGGAGGTGAGAGGGCGGTTTATGCAGCGCGCCATTTCTGAAAGAGCGTTCTTCGATGCACGTGCTTTCATACGCGCGTATAAATTGCTCGTACGGGAGGGTATATAAATGGCGTAAAGACGCTTGCTTCTTCTTCGGTCAGAAATGAAGGGAAGAGACGGAAGAACGAGAACAAGAACAAGAAGAAGAAGGTGGTGTTGGTGATGGTGGTGGTGATGGTGATGGTGGAGAAACGGAGGACACTAACCCAGCAAGAAGAGACCATGCTGGCTCATAAGTGCATACCACTCTCTCTCTCTCTCATTCTTGTTCTCTCTTTCTTTCTCAGTCACTCTCATGCTCTTTCTTCAAGTTGTACAGCAGTACTTAAATATAGTCGCTTCGTGGAGAGCAGGGCACTCGCAATATAAATTATTGCATGAGTCAATCCTCAAAGTGCGCTCTTTCTTCCTCTTTTACCTCTTTACTTACTCATTCTCTATCTCTATCACTCTCTTTACGTTACTCTTTCTCCTTATCTTTCTCTCATAATCGCTTATGTGCAGCACTTTCCCTAGCTCCTATCTCTATGCATTTTTTATTCTAATTTTCTTCATATACATATATATATATATATATATATATATATATATACAATATTTATGTACCCTTTTATCATCTTTCGCGTCGAATACTACAATTTTATTTCATTATAAATTGAGTGGATTCATTTTTTTTCTTTTAAATATAATGTTTTTTACATATTAATTAACCCTTTGCACTCGAAGTTTTCTCATCGTTCTTAAATTGTGTTACACACAATTCACGTTTAATTTAATTTCCTATTTTTTTTTAGGTCTTTCCGTTTTAATTTGTATTTTCAAGCCAATCCGAGATATTTCTTCGGTCTATTCTTTTCCAGAACTTCCAGAATATAAGCCTAAGTTCCTCGCTTGTTTCTCGTTTCCTTGGAAAAACATTGGGAAATGGTAACGGGTAGGTGTATTCATGGAGTGTAGTTACAACCAGTGAATCATCCTAATCCAAGAAGTATTTTCTAGTATGAGATGAGAGGTGATTCCACTCGGAGATATTTTATTCCCGTTTTTCCTTCGAAAGGATTCATCGAATCTACTAACCGTATCTTCGATCTTTTTTTCCCCCTTCTTTTAATTTCCTAACTTCATCATATTTGTTTTAACCCTAGAACTACTACAGGTAAACTTAAATTAAATGAAGATTTGATCGTTTTTCAGTACTTTAATTTATTTCAATCGATTTTTCACCGATTAAACTTTAGTAAAATTGAATTTTCTCTTTATCATTCTCTTTGGCATGAAAAAACACAAAAATTCATATACTTAAAAGTCTGATTATTGCTATCAGAACAGTTTTTAGGACTAAAAAACCTTGGGGAAAATATATACCCCAAGTTTGTAGTTTGAAGATTAAAAAAATAAGTTTGTAGTTCTAGAGTTAAATATAAGAAGAGATTCAAGAGTGAAAAATGAACATCTTTACTAATTCTTTTGTTCATTTTAAAGTTACGAGTTCTTTAATACCACCCTGTATACTTGGAAATTGATTGCCCCCTTTTTTTTCTTCTAAGATCTAATAATCCTCGTTCCTCAGCTCACTTTTCAAGTAATTCTTTCTTATTATCTGACAACCGTGTCTTCCATCCATCTAGAGTCATCTTTATTACGCAGCCCGATGAGATCCAATTGCGTTGTAGTCATCATAGTTTAAACGAGACGAAATAAACAAGATAGCACCGAGCTAGAAAGTCAATTAGTTCAGTTCTTCGAATAAAAAAAAATCAATTGCAAGGAGACATTTTTACAAAAAGAAAAAAAAAGAAAAAGAAGCTTGAATTCTTTTCAAAATCACAAATATATTAACAAATAATTTCATTTTACTATTGCATAAATTTAAAAATGAATATCTTACACAAAAGAGCGAGAGTAAATTCTTAAACTGGAAGTATGAAGCTCGTTCGAATACAATAGGGACCAAAGCGAATTGGTTTGTCAGGAAGTTGCTTCCTGTTTTTAATTCTCTTTCTCTTTCACTCTTTCTCTCTCTCGTATGCACCTCGCTGATTATCGTACGAATGTGTTGTTGTTTGTGTCTCTTTTTTTATTTCTTTAGTCTTTTTTTCCCCTATTCATTTTTAGTAGAATGAATAGAGCCTGTAACCTGTACACAGGGTGTATAACACAGTAGTGTTGTATTATGTATCTTCACACAATCGATAGATACAAAGATAGATAGATAGATAAAGAGAGAAGACTTGTTGCTAAGTATACATGGTCTTCACGTGTATTATAATGCAACCAAGTGGAACTTGTCTACCCCTTTTACCGATACAAACAATGAACCGTTCAAGCAAATAGTGACAATGCTGGAAAATGAGAAGATTAAAACCTTTCGATTCTACTTATCTACCCTTGTTGATTATGCTGAAAGATCAAGAAGATTATTATATCGTCAAATAAGGATTTTATTATTATTCACTATCAAAGAAAAATATTCTTTTCAAATAATCCTTCTTGCTCAAACTGGACGTAGAATAATTAACAAAAATAAAAAACAATGACAATAGATGACAAATATTATTATCATTGATTATTCAATAATACAAATTATATTGCATTATTAATTGGACCGTTTATTTTGAAAGTGGTGTAAGTCCATTTAAAATAAATTAAATATACATTATTTTAGTTAAATTAGCCTAAAAGTAAATTAACCAATATGCAAACCTTGAATTTTCTCAAAACAGCAGAAAATGGACTTACACCACTTTCAAAATAAACGGTCCAATTAATAATTGCGAAATAAGAAAAGAAATGTAGTTCGAAGAGGACAAAGACATTGGAACGAGTTGTCCTGTCAGATTCCAAGTATCTCAAAGGTTCTCCCTTAAGTTAGGGATATATTTTAGACATGGCGGACGGGTTTCCAAAAAGACTGAAAATACATGGAAAGGGAAGGAAGAAGAGCGGGAAAGAGAGAGAGAGAGAGAGAGAGAAAGTAGAACCGCGCCAAAACTAAATATAACTGCAGTCCTTTGTAGAATGCACTGCGATTTACTCGCGTCTTGCAAGATCGGAATACGCCGCGGACTCTGAATTATACTCTCGGGCACACTGTGCACGCGAGAATCTATTTCATTATTCTATTTTCTCGGACGATTACCGAACGAAAGTAAGTGTGAATCCTGGTGGTGCCCTCCGAGGCGCCGATCTAATCTTGGATGTCCAAGAAATATAAGAACAAAATGGAGAAATAAATGTCTGAATCATAACAGACTACTGGGACGACATTTTTATTGAAACGAAAGAGAAATAATGAAATGAAATGAAAAGAAAAGAAAAGAAATATTATGTTAGCCTTTAAAGTTAGAAAAATATCTAACAAATTTATTAGATATATCATTATTTCGTTGGTTGAGAACTACTGAGATACATCGATTACTGTTAACGTGTGTGCCTCTTTCATGTAACGAGGTGTAATGAATAGAACCTAACTCTCTCTCTCTCTTTCTCTCTCTTTCTCTATCTCTGTATATGTAACTATAATTCCGTCATAGAATTGTGGATGCAAACGGTGAGCTCAGAATTCCAAGGATTTGCTAATTTAGAAGGGAAAATAAATTCTAATGGTTAACTTTGATCCTCGTTTCGGTTCAAATAAACATTGAGTGCGTGGTAGTTTGAAAATCTAGCGTTGAAAGATCTTGCACTTGAGAATTCACCTATTATTCAAATTCTACTGTATGTTGGTAATTTGAAATATCATTATTAATCGAATGATCAAAAATGTGTATGTGTGTGTGCACGTATGTAAAAATCTAATAAGTTTTTTGTTGTTGTTGATACAGGTAGAATTACTCTCGGCTCGAACAGGGATGCTGATATTCCATTGGCCGGTACAGGAGTTGAATCCATTCATTGCGCGATCGAAAACAATAACGGTGTGGTCACTCTTCATCCCATAAATGGAAACACGGCTATCGATGGTGTCCCGATAAATTCATCGGTGCGACTTATTCAAGGTAAGACCTTGTGCCAATACTATTGCAATATGTGTGTTTGTATGTGCATCACCGACGTACCAAATTCGTCTCGACCTAAAAGAAAGTCTCGAAAGAAGGATACTTATCAAACATTCACTACTCTAACTTTTCGATTACTTAAGTAATATAAACTAAAAAAACAATTATTCGATCTTTTGGAATAACGTTATTTTCTTGTTTAAAATGTTTCACGAATATAAATTGTATTTATTTCATAGATAGATAGATAGATATATTAGTATTGACACGTGACAATGTAATAAGAATAAAAATCAGATTTAATATTGTTCTTCCTTGGTCGTGTGTTGTAGGTTGTATGCTGTCGATAGGCAGATCAAATTACATGCGCTTCAATCACCCTGCCGAGGCCAAGCAACTCCGATCGGTACTGCCACAATCAAGAATTTCCATGGCACCCATAAGCTTCTCCCTACCTGACAATCAACTTCAGGAGGGCTGTCACTTGGAAAGAAAGCCACCGGTTGCACCAAGAAAGTCACCAAGGAATTCATGTTCCGACGACGAAGTTGGCTTCCTTGGGAAGTTAACGAAATTTGAGATGTTGTCGAAGCAAAACAGAAACAACAACTGCGTATCACCGAAAGTATTTCCAGCAGGTGGTATTACGACCAACGTTCCGGCCGATCAGATTTTAGGACACTCGAGAACAACACCGACTTCCTCGGCAAGGAACAGTTCCAATTTATCGAGCAACAATAATTCGCCAATTCAAAATCTGACGAGTTTGGACAGAAGCCGCTCGAACACTCCGTGTTTCGTTACGTCATCCCCAAATAATCATTCCTTCGAAGAAAATCGTCAGTCAACAACGGAAAGTAATAAAAATCATAGCAGATCTAACACGCCTAATCAAAACTCACCGATGTTAGATCACAATCGTTCATTGCCTTATCAGAACTCGCCTACCCTAAATCGTAATCAAATACAAATGTTCTCGACTGCTGAAACTTATTTGAAGACTTACAAGCCGTATTATCGCGACAATAAAAGTGAGAACGATCAGGGTGCTCAGAATTACGTTATGCCACGAAATTCAGGTTCTCGTACGGATCTAATGTCTCGTAGTTTGATGTGTCAGAGATCTAATGATTTGGATGATCTCGGAGTAGTTGGTAGGGAATTCGACATGAGTCAGAGTTTGATTGTCACCAAAACCACTACGGAATATTTACAATTGGAAAAATTTGGATCGAATTCAAGCCTTTGTAATGGTTCGGTAACACCAAATCGCTGCAACAATAATGTCAATAGTAACAACACCACCACCACCAGTGGTGTAATTAGGAACGCAGTTGGTCCAAATTTTGGTTCGAGTCCAAATATCATTAAAAGGATTCAACCACCGAGTCCAGCGTTTAATCGTAACCCCAAATACAGTGGTGAACAAAATAATAGGCCTTATACTCGTGTTAAGAGTCCAACGCCGAGCATAGGAAGTGGTTGTTCGTTGGAGGAACTTCGTGAACGGCAAATCGATGCTGAAAACAAACGTCGCGAGGCAGAGAATAAACGAAAAAGGGCGCAGGAAGAAAGATTAAGAGAACAGGAAATAGAAAGACAAGAGAAAATGAGATTGGAAGAGATTTTGGCTATGTGCGCGGAATACGAAAGACAAAGTACCATCGATAAACCTAGACAACCTAACAGGTAATTTTTATTTTTATAATTATTATACTCATTATTTTTGAACGACAATTTCAAATCCGATTGTATCGTTTAACTGGTGATACAATGATTTTCTTTTCACAGAATCAAAACGAATGGTTCTCTTCCACGAGACAAACGATTAGGAGGAAGTGGTGGCTACTCATCACCGTACGAAAGTCCTAAAAGTCCGTCGAAAAATCAACCACATTTTTCTTTCGAATCGCCAAAACAGCAATCGTCGACGAATAATTACGAGAACGTGGCAATACAAAATTCCAAAATGATCTTTCAAAATAATGCTACTGCAGCCATCGATCAAAAAGATCAAATCCCACAGAAATTGGAAAATCCAATAATCCAAGATACAGCTATTCAACAAACTATACCAAATCATAGTAACAACAATAATCAAGCTACCGCTACCAAGTGGGCGGCGAATAACACAAGTCATAGTTTTTCTAATTCGATTTCACAAGCCCGAACACCAAATTACGAAAATATCACTTTCGATCGTGCCGCAGCCAATAATAATAATAATAATAATAATAATAATAATAGTAATAATAATAATAGCAATAATAACAACAACAGTGACGAACGGGAAAGTACGAAAGAAATTTCGACTTATGGAACGATACAATTGAATGGTACGAAAATTTCGACCCAACAGCAAACAACTTTGGCACAAAATTACGAAAGATTCGTGTCTTCCAATGGCAATTTGAGTTTGTACGAGAATGTAATCGTGTCTTCCATATCACCAGCAGCAGCATCATCATCGATGCCAAACAACACTCCTAATCATCATAATAATAACAGTAACAATAGCAGTAACAACAACAATAATAATAATAATCAAAATCATTCCATGCCAAAGAAAAATGGTGGTCAACATTCTAATTCATGCGAAATGATAGAAAACAAATTAACGATATCGAACGATGATCTTCTCGAAGCGATCGAGCAATTGTCAATGTTGTCAAAATCCAAAGAAATTTGTACGACGCCGAAAAGAAATAATTCCGAGAAGGATAACGCGAAATCGAACGAGGCCAAGGCCGATAAAGAAAGGAAGGAATTGGAAGAGGAGGATAGAAAAAAGTACATCGAATTTTTGCAAAACGAAAAACTTCATATTCTCAGTAACATGGATGCTTTGAAAAGAAGCGTTGCGGATATTGAAATTCAAGAGGAAGAAATCAGCAGAGAGGTAATTTTTAAATGAATTAAATTTATTATGTATATTAATATATATTTTAAATGAATTATTATTTATTATATTATGTTTTATTTTCTTCTTCTTCCTCTTTTTTATTATGACTTTGTCCTGTTATAAATAGCTTTTTTTATTGCTATTTATTTTATGTTCATTACAATAATTATTAATAATTTCAGTTGGAATTGGAAAAGGCTCTTTTATCGGCTGAATACGAGTCGGAATCTTTAAAGTTGACACAAGAGGAGAGTGAAAAGATAAAGGTCCAGATGAGGATCAATGAACTCGAAAGAGAAATGGCCGAGGATAACACGACCCAAGCAAAGTTACAGACAGAGGCTAAGCAAAGAGTACAGAAAGCTCAACAAGCTTACGCTAGATTAGAAGAAGAATTAACGCGTTCCATGGATGAAATGAGGCAGCAGGACATTGGTGAAAAATTGGCAGCTCAGCAAGACGTCCTTGAAACCGAGAGAAAAGCTTTCGAGGATTTGGAATTCCATCATCTGGAAGAGGAAGCGAGCAAACTCGCTACCAGAGAGGAATTACAAAGGTTTGAGGACATTTATTATGACTTTTTTTATTTATTCTACTTTTTACTCGTTGATTTATATTTTTTGATGAATATTTTGGCAGGTATTTGAGCGAATTAACGTCGAGAATAGAAACGAAGAAAGCTCAATTAAACAGTTTGGAGTCTCAACGATCGGAAGCCAACAATATAGCGACAAAAGATGCTAGAAGCCTTGAGAGACAAAAGTTAGGCCATTTGAAACGATTGGAAGAAGTAAGACACAACAAATTCGAGAATGATATGTTTTTTTTCTACTACAAAAATATTGATTTAATATATTTAATTTGTTCTTCTTTTTTTTTTTGTTTTATTTTTGATTAGGGAAGAAACAGATTGCGAACCATCAACGATGAACTCGAAAACTTGTTACAAAATTCCTGCGATAATTGCGAAGAGAAACGATCACCGAGCAGGGAAGATTTCGATAGAATCTCCAGAGTCACCATTGACTCTCCCATAGTAAATAATCAGGGCAGCTTAGGTAGAAAAACTATCGAGTCCCTCAAGGAAATTGAGAGAAATCGTCAGCTTCATTTAGCGAAACAAGGTTGGTACTTACAAAACAAAATAGGATCCATCCATTTATCTTAGATTAAACAAAACGAATAAAATCTATTTAAACAGGTAGCCAAGTGATTTCTGAAGAAAGGAGAAGAGTCGAAGAACTGAAAAGACGCGTCCAAGACGAAGTACGTTCTCAATGGGAAGAAAGAAAGATGAATTGTGCTTCCTTCAATAGTATAGAATCGGGTGAAGAATCTTCGAGCTATTCGACAGGCTTAACGGAAAGGTATCTATCACATTTCTCTAAATCATTTAATCTTGATTCTAATCTTATCAAATCCTACGCTCGTATAAAGTAAATTTAAAAAAAAAAAAAAAGATCAACTCGATCATTACTCTCGAAATAAATTTCAACATAATATGTTCAAAATAATTAATACGTGAATGAAATAATTAATGTAATATCCAATATTACAAGGACATCAATGACGCATGTTCACTACAGTGTTAAACTTGTATGAAAACTTTTTAACAGAGAGAGGGGAGAAAAAAAAGGAAAGCCATTGAAAAATCTTATTAAATATTCCACGTACGTTTTCGATCATCCGTATAACGGATTTCTTTCAACTACCACCAGTACCGAATTGTTCTTAGTATAACGTGAGCTCCAATCCGAGTAGGTTTTCACATATTTACAAAGTGTTTAAACATTATTCTCCTCATATATAATCAATGAATCTTTAATAGATTTCAGTAAAAAAGAAAATTGAACACATCATTAAAAATATCAACGATAATAACAAGCAACGTATATAATTTAAAATCATTCTAAATAGACAAAGTTCAATAAGTCTATAAGCTATCATCACAGTCTAGAGAAGAAAAAACATGACAGTGCAATAAAATCAAGGATTTTCTCTTATTCGCGTAATCTCAATATTTACATTTACCAAATACTTCTAACAATAAGACAAAACATTGACAAAAATTCTGAATTTGTTCAGAGTCAAAAGTAAAAGTGGAAGCCTTGAAAGTTCAAATTTACGAGGAAGGAAACCGATATTGTATGTTACGATCATGATGACGAGAAGCCTGATTGCTCTTAACAATCAAACGTTTTAGTGAACCTCTTAACAATCTATCTCTATCTCTCTCTCTCTCTCTCTCTCTCTCACTCACTCACACATGTGCATATGTGTACGGTTATTCTCATAAGTCTCTTAATGTATCTGGTATAATGTATGTATATGTGTTCTGAGTGCTAGTATTGCTATTCGAAGTGGGGCGTTATCATGCGATACGATATCTCTCCTAACTCACTGTATTTTCACGGCTCGTCGACGTTAACATCAACGTTTTTTGATACGTCGTCGTTGTCGTCGTTGTCGTCCTCCTCCTCTATCCGATCTAATATACGAAAACTAAAATCAATAATAAAATAAAGAAAGCGAGAGAGAGAGATAAAATTCTGTTTGAAAAATTCAATATTGATCCAAGTGTAACTTAGGAAGATAGTGTTTAAATAATATATATTTATTTTTTATTAATCTATCATAAAAATATCTCTTTTTGATCACTTGGTTTCTGACTAATTTTTTATTCGTAAAAGAAGTTTACAAAAATTAATGAAAAATAAAATAAACAAATATAAGTGAAGATAAGTGTGAAATGATTGGATCTTGGCAAGTAAGATTAAGAATTTCATTAACGATGGATTATTACCAGTGGATTTGGAGAGATAAACTTTAATGAAAAAGTGTATGTTATTTAAAAAGAAAAAGAAGAAAAAGTTTGTGGATGATGTTTAAAAATGAACGGAAGAAACGTGGGTGAAACGATTATGAACGAGGCCAGACTGAGAGGGTGCAATCTAATTACTTTTCTCACGAGCAATCGTTATTATCTTGCAACCAAGGATTGGATTTGTGAAAATTGTTATAATCCTTTGGAAACTCGAACTCGCGATATTCGTCAACGTTGTCTGTAAGTTTAACAGTAATTTTCATTTCTTATTATTCGATCAAAAAAATAAAATATACAAAAAGATAATTTAAGTATCTGCACTAAAATATATATTTATTTCCTTTGTTTTATATTAATTTATTAAATAGTATACTATTTCATCTCTGAAATTAATTTTATTTTATTTTAATTTGAATTTTTACCTGCGATCATATTTGGTGATTGCATAACGTGTTAATATATTTTTAGTATTTTCTTTTTTACTGAACTACTATAAATTTATACGAATAGCTTTGATTTAAAAAATACTGAATACGCGATATATAAAACAAAAAATCAAATTAGTACCGAGCACAGATTAAATTTTTCTTCTCCAGTATTTTATTTACTTTTTAAAATTATTATTTAATTATAATTTATATATATATATATATATCCATTATACGCGCGCACATATATTTGTATGTGTATAAAAGAAGTCATGTTGTGTCGCATACTTGAAATATTTCGAAAGAAATATAAGGACGTAATATTTAAAGAGGGAGGAGGGGATAGAGTGGTAGAGTAACCTTGAAAGAAAGCGCAGAAACGAGGGAAAATCAAGGATGACTGCATAGTAGGAGATGCGAAGGAGTGCCGTTTACTCGTTCACCACTAACACCATTGTACGTGGTAGAAGAGAATCAAACGCTATGCCGGTGGCACTCTGTCGAACCGGTCGACCAAGTCACTTTGTGCTTGTTAGGTTTTAATAATACCTGCCGCGACTATAGGCCTCGTCAGTAGTCTCGCCGGTCACGAGTAGAAGAGTCGTCCCAGTACGTTTTTTCCTATGCAAACCGGCTAAAGTTCACGCTAGCAGAGAGAATCGAAAGATACTACTCTCGTCGTCTATTCGTACACGTAACTTCGAAGGTAAACCCAGTCACGTTCTACCTAACACACCAAAGGATTTTACTATTTTTTTCTTCATCCAATACGACAAACTTTTATCACCATACTACATCCGGTATGATCTAAAAAAAAAAACATTTCCAATTGTTTAAGATATTTTTTTTTAAGATGAAAAATTTAAGATGATTTTATTGGGCTTGGAAAAATAAACCCCAGCAAAAAGGAAGAAGAACATCGGTTGCGATTTTATTCTATTCCACACAGTCTATTTGTTTATTTATAAATTTATCATTTTTCTTTATTTTCTCTTTTTTTTTCTTTTTTTTAGTGGTAGCGGGAGTAGTGACGGTGCCGACGGAGGAACCGGAGAGAAATTATCACCGAGTAAACTTTCGGAACTCACTTCGCCAAGTCCAGGACCATCTAACAACTCTTACAGTTTGCTTCAAAATGATAACGTGAGTAAATCCCTCTCTCTCTCTCTCTCTCTCTCTCTCTCTCTCTCTCTCTCTTTCTCTCTCTTTTTTTTTCGTTCTAATCTTCAATCTCAACTCAACAGTTCGATTTACTCGCACGTCGTCGCATTCGATCGGATAAGTTTTAAATAAAGAGTTATTGGATTGTATTTTAAGGATTAAATAGATCTATTTTTTATGTTACGATTAGAATCGTTGATAAATTTCGTTACGATAAAACTACTTCGAATCTAAATTTATGTCTACGATATCGCGAGTCAATGAGATATCATTGACGTCATTTTACGTAGACTACAAGTTTGGAAATGTTATTTTTAGTTTTCTCGAAATCACATATTTTTATTAAATCGTTGATTAGTTAGGATACGATTAGTATTAATTATTATCGTTTAGAAAAAGTCTAACAATAAGTTGAAAAAATATTTTACGGAAAATTCATCGAATACGATGATATATATATATATATCGCAAATGTTTTTATAAGGATCGCGAGACGTACATTAGATGCAGCTTGGAAAACTACATCATGACCTAATTAATAGCTGTTGCTCTGCCACATTTGCTTCATTGCGTAAGAGCTTTTTCGATCGTTTCTAATACGTCTTCTAATATAAGAAAACAACGTTTACGTCAAATGTTTTTTACTTTGTAATCATCATACCGTATCCTCTTTGTTTATCCGATTCGATATTCTATAATATGTGTTTAGTTTTAAATGAAAATTAATCGTTATTTTTCGACTTTCATTCAATACAAAAAATTCATTAAATAATCACATTAAAAATTCACAAATTTCATTAAATATTCCTTCGAAAAACTGTTAAACTTTTACTAAATTCATGATAAATTGCTAAATTATTATGATCATTGCTAAATCGAGATGTTATTGGTGAAAGATAAATTTTAATCATGCCAGGCTTAAATCGACGAAGTTTCGATAAAGATAATAACGCGATAAAACATTTTCTGTTTTTTCTTTTAATTCCCTTGCACCAATATTTGTTTGTCATTTTTATTACTTCTTTTTTTAAAAAAGTTTGCCTATCGTTGGGGTCTTTCAAAAATTAGATAGAAATTTTGTATTACTATCGTTAGTAATTTTTTTTAGAAGGAAACAAATCTGGATTTAATAGTTTAAACAAATAACAAAGATTTGCAATTATTATCTAAATAAGAGAAGGTAAGAAAGAGAAATAGAGAGAAAGAAAGAAAAATTTCGCAAGTAGCAGACATTCTAGAGCAAAACGTTTTGGTCGATTCATGAGAAGAAACGTTGCTGCATTACACGTGTTTCCTTTAAGCAAATCGTAACTAGGCCAGGGTTCTAATAACGGGGTGCTTTTCGAGCATGGACCAACCAAAGTAGGGGTAGCATTAAAGATTAAAACTTTTAGTGAAATGTAATGAGAAAAAGGCTTAAATAAAAGAGAGAAATGGAAGGAGTTTTGGAAAAAGAAGAATTAAAAATGTCTGAGTGTATGCAATGCTCTACCCTACTGTACTGTATTGTAATGTACTATTTCCTAACGTTTTACAAAAATTCAACGTAAAAGCAATAATCTTGATTCGAGAAAAACGTTTTACAAAAAATGAAATTCTTCTTGCAAATTAGATTTAAAATGACCAAAACAAGAAAGAAAATAATTCGATATAAGTTTTAATAAAAAAAAATACATTGAATATGCGGTATATAAGAAAAAATATGGGATATCAAAATAGTGTGATGAGTTTATAACAGAATAGATTCAATTTTCTAAATTTAAATGGAATTTCGAATTTGAAAGGAATTTTCTCCGAGTTTTATTCGAATGACTGGCTTAGTTGTACTATTCGTGGAATGCATTATTACTCTTCTCAATCCCTCTCTTTTTCTCTTTCTCTCTATTGGATGTTACGTAATAAAGCAACGAGTAAATAAAATCTAGAAAACGTTTGTTTTAGATAGGGAAATGCTTCCTCTATTTGAACGACCACATAAAGAAGCTCTGGTTAAATTTTACAAGGATGATGATATTTGTAATATACAGAAAGATGAGTAAGAAAATGAGAGAGAGAGACGAAGAAAACACACACACACATACATACGTACATACAAAAACAGAAAAAGAGGGAGGAGGGAGGAGGACAAATCTTTGAAACGGAAATTGTTGAGATATTTTCTGTCTCTCACAGAAACGTCAGTTTCGTTTTGTCTCCTCGAGAATCGACAACTGTTCGAATCTGTTCTAAAAATTGCTATACATTTTTGTTCTTTTTGTAAAATTTTAATCATAAAAAAAAATCACATCAAATGTCTCTCATGTGGATGAATTATATTAAAAGAGAAGTTAAAAGGAAGAAATGTATTAGAAAAAAACGCGTAAGTTAAATCATCCAAAGGATTTAAATTATGAAATTATATTAACGATCAATATTTTATATATATAGAATTATTTTAGATTTTTTTATTTTTTAATAACATGAAAAAAAATATATATAAAATACTATTAAGTATAATAATACGTAGTCAATGAAGTCTCGAGTATCATCGAAGTATATTAAACGAGTTTCTGTATAAAGTGTGAGAAATGACGGAATAATAGGAGCATTTTCCTTTGTATGAATCACTCAGGGCTACCTCATTAAGCAATTTTTCCTCATTGACTGCCCTTATGCGAAGTCATGCTCTCTCTCTCTCTCTCTTTCTCTCTCATTTTCACTCGAGTACGTTTGAAACGCATGAAATACTTCTACGAACATCGTAAACGTGACTTTTTTACTTGATTAAAATTTAAAATTTGATTAAATAAATGTATTATCGTCGTCATTCTCATTTTGTTCTTATCATAGATCGTCATTTTGTTATCAATTGTTTAAATTTAGAATATGTCGTAGGATTTAATCGCTAAAGGATTATAAGAAAACCTTTCCTGACCTATCACACACATAGAACCCTAACACGTTGAAGCAATATAAATACGATTAGATTTTTTTTAAATAGATGAGAGATGATAGGAGAACGTCAATGGAAGGGGAAAGGCTGAGTAACAACAGTGGTGGTATCGTTGACGGAAACGGAAGCCGACCTCTTTCACAGATCTCCAGTGAAATGGATACTATCGGGCCACTTCAACCTGTCAAACATCGAGAAAAGGCTAAACTCCAGGTAAATTAATGAATTTTGAAGACTTTTTTTTAATGAAAATCATTTAAAATTTACATTTAAAAGCTGAAAAAAGTATTGTCAATTTACGTACTAATAAATATCATATCAATAGTGAACAATAATTTTGTAATCCTCGTTTTATCATCTTTATCAGCGATAAGTTTGACGCATAAAACGATGATGATTTCTAAATCTATTTTCAGAGGCCGCTAACAAGATATCTACCTATAAAATCCGAATCCTTGGATCTGAGGCATCACATTGAAACTGCCGGACATCAGTTGCAGCTGATAGATGATGTCACAGTTAATACTACCAGTTGCAGTGGTTATTTATCGAAGATGAGTAAAAAGTTTCATCACTGGAACAAACGGTGGTTCGTTTTCGATCGAAAGAGGAAAACCTTAACGTATTACAGCGATAGTAATTCGAAAAAGGCACGAGGAGTTATTTACTTTCAGGTATGAAAGAAAAAAAAGAAACAAATATTTTTTCTTCAAAATATATATAATAATCAAATGAATAATGTAATAAATGGATAATTTGTTGTTATTTCATTTGTTTTATACAGTCGATAGAAGAGGTTTACGTGGATCACATGAACACAGTTAAATCACCACAACCATCGTTAACCTTCATCATAAAAACTTCATCAAGATTGTATCACCTAATGGCACCTAGTCCAGAAGCTATGAGAGTTTGGGTCGACGTAGTTTTCACAGGAGCAGAAGGATATCACGAATTTGATCATGGCGTTTGAGAAAAGACAGAAAAAAAAGACGAAACGCTTATTAATAATTAATTTGTATTTTTGAGGAAGTAAAAAAACAAAAGAGAAAAAAAAGCAGAAGATATGCCTGTTGAAGATTCTACATTGAGAAAATTCGAATAAAAAAGAATTTAAATTATTAGCGGTCGCGTGTCAATTTGTTATTTAATCGATTATGAAAATTGTTGGAATTAGAGAATAAGACTTATCGAAAGAATTATACGAACTCCGAGTATATTGAAAATTGAAGAAAAAGAATTTTAATATAAAAAGAAAAAAAATAACGTATAAGAATATTTGGAAATGATTTGTAATTTATGAGGCAGCTGCCAAGACCGAGTTTTGTAGCAGCTCATGGTGTACATGTACTTTCTAACCAATTTGATTATTATAAAGTTACTTCGCTATTGCCATAATTAGCATGAATTTAAGGTTTATTAGTTTTAATGTCATCCAATAAGTTGATCTTTTATTTCATTTCTTTCCCCATCTCTTTTATATTCGTTTATAATAATTGACTACACTTTTGAAAAAAAAAAAAACAAAAAAAACATTTTTACATATAAATCTCGGTGCTGCAACTTATACGAATGAAAAAAATCTCTCTCTCTCTCTCTCTCTCTCTCTCTCTCTCTCTCTTAAATTTGCATAATCACGTATATTTTGTATTTATCTAAATTAATATTAAAATTGTTATCTTTATTATTGAAATAAAATGTAAAAACAAAAAAAAAGACGAAAATGAGAGAGTAAATTACTTTGCCATTAATGCCAATGTATTTAATAAAAAAAATAATATTAATAATAATAATAATAATAATAATAATAATAAGATTTAAGCTACTATAAATAAGTCTATTTAACGCGCAAGTATTACTCATTAAAAATGAATGATTATGCAAGTTGTAATATTAGTATAAGTTCGTACTATTTAAACGAAAAAAAAAAAAAAATAAATAAATAAGCGTTCATTAGGGTCTCGTAGTTTTTTGTAGGCATTTTTAATCTAGTCTTCCAGGGTAGAATAAATACATATGAGGATACACGCCTGTACTGACCTTTTTTTTTTAATTATTATTTTCTTTTTTCTTTTTTAAATAAATATTCAGAATAAAGAAACTTCATGCACTTTTGAGTATAAGTATATATAACTTAAAGTATCGCTTGTGAGGTACTTTGATATATCAATCATTATTACCCATTAATAAAAAATATCTTTCATATCATTTTAAATATTAAAATCACGAATACTTGTTATTATATATAATTAACATGTATCCTCTCTCTCTTTATCGAAGTATAAATGCAAACATATATTTTTTTTTTAATCTGGTTGAGATCTTTCCTTTATATATTAGATTTAAATATAATAGATAAAAATTATGTATATGCTTTGTCTTGAGAACAATTTTATTCTTAGTTTGCTATGAAAATTATTGCCCTTTTTTTCCTTTATTCGTTTGTTTTTTTCCCCCATTTTCATTTGCCATCAGGCAAGCTGCACATAAGAATTTTATACATGGTTAATAGTGCTCTTATATATAAATAAAAATATATATATATATATATGTTATTAAGTAAGTTAACATAATTTATCGATATTGTATTATTAAATATTTCATATTTGTATTTTTGGATATATTTAAGAATATGCGATTGTGTTCAATATTATCCAAACAAAATATAAGTATTCGATCTTTTTAAAGAAAAGAAAATTTAAAAAAGTATATATGAATTCTTTTC
>NW_014569892.1:0-1377 GCF_001313835.1 Polistes canadensis
AAAGAGTAGAATATTATGGAAATGAATAAAAAAAAAAAGATCGAGATCTCTTTTTGCGAAGAAATTTTGGGTCGCACCTGAGACCCTTCTTTTTGTTTGTTTCTTCTTCTTGTTTTTTCACACAATTAATTAATTAATTAATTAATTAATTAATTAATAATCCTCTTTTCCGTTGATCTCGTTCACTCGATTTGGACAATAGTAGTTGGCTTTTTTTTGTTTATCGTATAGGATTTATTAGGCCAACCACTACTCGTCGTTTGTGTGTGTTGTGTCTCTCTGAGTTTTTCAATTAATTTAATTAAGTACTTCTTTTTAAACCTTTCGAATTATTTATTAGCAAATCGTGATTTTGCGATTAAGGCCAGGATTGTTAATTATTTAGTTCTTTTCTTTTTTCGTTTATATTCGATTATGACAAAAAAAAAAAAGAATCCAATTGAAATCGTCAAAATGAATTTTTGTCAAAATATATGGAAGAAAATTTGATTCTTTTTTTCTTTCTTTCTTTCTTTCTTCTTCTTCTTTTTCTTTTTTCTTTTTTCTTCTTCTTCTTCTTCTTCTTTTTCCACAACGTCGGTATAATAAAATTAAATCAATTTTCTTTGATTTCCCGTTGATTTGAGAATTAATCGTGGCAACGTTAAGTCACTTAATTGAAATGTTTTTATATTTTCTCGGCCACATATCAAATGCATGAATAAAATTATAACGCGGCGGTGACGGTGACGATGACGACAACGACGACGACGGTGACGATGATGGTGACGATGACGATGACGATAACGATGACGATGACGATGACGATGATGATGAAGAAGGTCTCGTCATTCCGTCATAAAAATTATACGTGAAACCGAACGATTAATTCGACGAATCTTGTTTCTTTCTCTGACAACTATTCTTTCGAGTTCACTGCATTCATCGGCACCTGATTCTCTTCTCAAGGTCGCGTCCTTGCTTATCATGCCCTCTTTAAAAGACCTAACACACACCTATGACAACGATGATGCCTCTCTTATTTTATTTGATCACTATTATTATTATTATTATTATTATTATTATTATTATTATTATTATTATATCTTCTTCTTTTTCTTCTTCTACTTTTTCTTCTTCTTTTTCGTCGTATTTTATCTTCCTTACGATCCACTTTAATTTTATTCCAGTCGTCCAATCGTTTAAAACTTCAAACTACCCTTTCGGTTATTTCCAATGAAGGGATGGGAAGGGGCCACCAATATCTGCAAAAGAAAATCATTCAGATTATAATTAACAATCGTTCATTTTTATAATTATTTACAAATTAATTTTCTATATATTTTTAATTAATACTATTTAATTTAAAGAAACAAAAAGAAAAAGAATATTTATTAT
>NW_014569892.1:1585-3102 GCF_001313835.1 Polistes canadensis
AAAAAAAAAAAAAAAAACAAATAAAAAAAACCATTTGCAAAATAAATTAGCTTATAAATAAATAAATGAATATGTAGGTTTTTATTCGCGTAACGTAAAAAATATATTAACGAAGTACAGGAAAGTCATGTCTAATGAATGCATGAATTTCAAACGATTATACCACCCATTCCCCCTCCCCCCTCCCTCTCACACGATCCTCATCACCTCCATACGATACTCTTCCTCTTTTGCATTGGTTTGATATCTCATGAATGTACGTATGTATGTATATATGTATGTGTATATACTTATATATAAATTGTATATATTTTACATATGTTTTAGTAATCCGATTCTGTAGTTAAACTACGTACGAATATATATAAAATCGTGTTAGCGATTTTCCATTAGGAATAATTTACCGATTGTGCAAGAACAATTCAACTAACGTAGAAAAATATTTTTCTAGTATTATATATATATATAAAGTTTTTTTTTCTTTCTTATTATTCATCAAAATACGAACGAATACGAACGTATATATATTTTTTTAATTGTACACAAGACGCGTGTATGTTATTAAATGTATTTATAAAATATTACTTTACGATCCTTTCTCTTATATTTCATTTTGTTTTGGAAGTTTTTTTTAATTGTACAAAAAAAAAAGAAGAAAAATTCTTCTAACAAGGAGACCTCACGGTTGTGTGTGTGTGTCACTGATTTTAACGAGCTTTGGTATATTAAGTAGTATAATTTTAGGGTGTTAAAGTGGTAAAGTATTTTATCAAAATGCGAAGCAAATTTTGAGAAAAATTTGGGGAAGTTTTTTTAAATAATTTTTTTCTATTTGTTTTTTTATTTTGTTTTTTTTTTTTTTTCATAATTCTAAATTTTTAAATATATACAGGAAAGAGAAAATTATTTATTACAAAAAAAAATTTAGTAATAATATTATATTCGATAAGTTAACCATCCAAACTGTGTTTTATAATTTCTGTGCTTTTGTTTTTTTCGAATGTGTAATATTAATTATAAATTAAAAATAGAAAATAAAATTTGTATGTAAAATTATAATTTAAGGACACTCGAGTGCCCGAGTTGGACGTGAATCAGTTGAAAAGTATGTAGAAAAAGAAAAAGAAAAAAAGGTCTTTTTTTTTCCTCGATCGCGAAGACTCATTTGCATATGAAAAAAATATATTAGTGTCTTTTAGTGGATTTCATTCAACGTATATCGAATTTCGTTCATTTCCAAGTTAACTTTTACGAATTAAATTATAACAGAATATTATACATGTTCCACACACGAATTAACTTTCATACATATATATATATATAACCTAACTAACACAAAAAATATTGTAAAATATTTAAATAAAGAGAAAAGAAGAAACAAAACATTAGGAATACATTTCTTGTATTTTTTTTTCAAATAAATATATTGACAAAACGTTGAATTAAGATTTATAAATATTTCTCAACGAGAGTGGAAGTTTTGTTGGCAGATGGGTGGCTAGGGGTCAGGGGGGGGG
>NW_014569892.1:3372-5280 GCF_001313835.1 Polistes canadensis
CAAAGTTAAACTAACTAGAAATAAAAATTAGGATAATTTTTGCAAAGTTATTATATATATATATATATATTTTCTTTATATATATTCTATTTAATATACGAATGAAAATCATTGTAAGATATATAAATAATATCGAGAATCAATCAAACGAATAAATTTCTATTCGATTTTATGTTTTTTCATCTAAACAATTAAATTTAAAATCCTCCACCCACACCCCTTCTTTCTCACCCCTTCACCAAAGAACAAAATCTTACAAATTCTTATAATTTGATCAACGAATTATGATAAATTAACATTAGTTATGATAAAAGAATAAAAAGAAAAGAAAATGCGATTGCAACAAAAAAAAAGGAAGGAAGGAAGGAAATAAAATGGAAGAATCAATTTGTAAGTTAACGCACGCGCGATAGAAAAAAAAAAAAAGAAAAAGAAAAAGAAAAAAAATAAATTCCATTCACGCACTTAAAAGTTATTTTCATTCGGGTGGGTTATATTAGTGGCGAGGAGAGGGGGTGGGGTTACGCGGGGTGGTGAATATATCGGGCAGTGGGTAGGAACGAAAGTGAAATCGATCTTTTGAAGAAAAACAAGAGGGGAGATATTACATCGGTGATACGATAATACCCAGTGTACGATAGAAAACGAGAACGAGAGAGAAAAAGAGAAAAAGAGAGAGAGAGAGAGAGAGAGAGAAACTTCCGCGTATTTTTCGATCGGACATTTGCTCGCAATAAAATCGTGCGCACGTTGCAAGGTCGCATAAAAGCAAGAGCTACAAAAGAGAGAGAGAGAAAAAGATAGTAAAAGAGAGAATGAGAGAGAGAGAGAGAGAGAAAATACGGTTTGCTAGTTCAGCGTGCGTAGCCGACATTCCATTGTATCGAATGAATGAACCACGCGTCCCTGAATATATTTCAAACGATCGATAATAACTCTTTCTATCTATTTTTCTCTCTCTCTCTCTCTCTGTTTTACTCTCCGTGTTTTTTTCTTTCTTTCTATCTTTATTTTTCCCACCCCATACGCGTTTGCACGTACATACGCACGTATTATATTTATCAGATCAGTCATTATTTCATCATTATTTGCATTTCCATATGTTTTGTGATAATCATTGTCAATGGTAAATTGAAATGTTCACAACGAAGGTTATTTTAATTATTTCATATTATTGTATTAATTTTGGATTTGTGAAGATGATTTTTTATAAGTTCATATTATAATTTAGATATGATTGTGATTATATAATGTTATTAGAATTTTTCTATAGTTTTTTCACATGTGTATATGAAATGTTTTATAATAAATTATTAATGATCGTTTGATTGATTGAAAATTAATTAGAATTTTACGTTTAGTTCATTGTTTTTAGAAGGAATGTTTTAGAAATTAATATTTTTTTTGTTCTGTGATAGAAATTTGATATACGATTTCTTTTTTTTTTCCCGTACACGCAAGCACGCACACAAACATACACGCGTATATTTTTTAAAATGGTGTATAATTGATAAATCGTTTAGAATTCATTAGAATACGGATCAATAATTATTCCTTCTTTTTTTTAAATATATATTTTTTGATCTGCTATAATTATCAATAAATTGTATTCTTTTCGATTATATTATGCATAGATATTTTAATCAAATTTACGGTTGAATGAGTTCTGTTTTACATTAAATTGATATCATTTTTATAATACATAAATGTATAAATTTTTATCAAAGTATGTATATATGTAAATTAGTTAATGATTAATTGTTGTTAATTGTAGTGATAAAAAAAAAACTAAAATGTATCTTTATGTATATGAAATATTGAATATGAATATTATCATGAAATATTAATAGATGTTATTACTTATTATAATAATACACACCTATATATATATATATATATATATATATA
>NW_014569892.1:6840-7921 GCF_001313835.1 Polistes canadensis
TTATTATAATTTACATTTAAATCTTACGTGTTCTACAAATTTTGCAAACTCGTGAAAATAATTATAGCAAAAAAATAAAAAAAAAAAAAAAAAAAGAATTGTGTCATAGGTGATAAATAATGTAACATTAACAAAAAAAAAAGAGAGAGAGAAAAAACAAAAACGATGTAATGCAAATAAGTAATAAAGTATAATGATCAAGAATTATAAGCGTAAAGAAGAAGAAGAAAAAAAAAACATTAAGTGTAGATAGAAAACGTTTCGCGTTTACGTTTAGATTTACGCGACATAGTGTGAAATCAAGGACAACAACGATGACTTCTTCGAATCTAATGTAAGAACGTTTTATATTCAACGAGGAATCGTAAACCTTTCGTATATTGCGGTGCAACGCAATGCAACTCAATGCAATGCAATGCAACGCTTTGATAATCGCAACAGTCAACAACGCCTATCGCGTTACTATAGTAAAAAAAAAAAAAGAGAGAGAGAGAAAGAGAGAGATAATGTCTGCTTCTATACTTCAACTTTTCAATAGTCGATATTTCACGCGCAAGTGCACACCCTATTCCTTTCAACCCTTCTCATCCTCATCTTAACCTCTTACCCTTACCCCCACCAACCACTCTTATTCCTTCCTCATCCAAGTTATCTTCATCTTCCTTTATCTCATTTTCTTATATTATTCTTTTCTTACAACCATTTTGCCACCCTTTTTTTTATCTGTCACTTACACTTTTTGTTTCTTTTTTTCTTTTTTTTTTAATCATTTTTTTTCTATTTCATTTACAATTTTTATTTCTTTCTATTAAATTGGTTCTCACTCTATCTTTTTATATATATATTTATTTAATTTTGTTCTATTTATCTTGAATCATCTCTTTTATATGTCACACACACACAACCACATACTCTCTCTCTTTTATATTATTATTTTATAACATTTATTATTGTAGTTATAATTTTTAGATAATATAATTTTAAGGTTGGTGATAATTAGTGGTAGACGAGGGGTGTGTTAAGAGTAAACCAAAAATGTGAGATAATTATAAGTGAAATAATGATAAGACATTGTAAAAAA
>NW_014569892.1:13031-16192 GCF_001313835.1 Polistes canadensis
GAAAAAATGTTATTTGATCATGAAGAAAAAGTAAGTAAAAATTTAAGAAACGTTGTAAATTTATTTACGTAAAAAACATACATCATACACACACACACATTTACGTACACATCATCATCATCATATAAACGTGCGTACGTCATAAACGAGAATTGTTATCTCTTTCTTTTGTTTATCGGTCTTTAAAAAACTGACAATTTATTTCGATGAATATTACGATCAAACCTAAAAAAAAAACAATTATAAATTGTTTCCGAGTTACGTTTTTCAATTTGCAGGTTTAAAATTATTAGAAAAAAAACAAGTATTTGATTCGTTTGTTGAAAAGTTAATGATCGACAAAAAAAAAAAAAAAAAGAAAGAATCATTTTTGGCGTCCACTTTTCACGTACTTTGTGATAAAGTTAAGAAAAAAAAGGGGGTAGTTGGGGGAGGGGGGTGGTTAGCACTTTTATCTAACAAGTAACAGAACAGACGAATTTACCCCTATACCTTTTTCCCTTTCAAATATTATTTCATAATACTTAAATATATATATATATATATACGTATACGTGTGTGTGTGTGTATGTTAAAAAAGAGCTTTTGATTCTTTGTGCTGAACATAAAACGGACAGAGTACGTGAAAGAATGTCTTTAATAAAAATTTCCTTTTTTAATCTTATTTCGTATACTTTCATCAACAATGATAATAATAATAATAATAATAATAATAATGAGTAAAAAGAAAAGAAGAAAAATATTGTGTAGATAAAACTTATTTTCTTTTTTTATTTTTCAGAATAGAATTAGAATAGATTTTAAAGATTTTCTATTATTATTATTATTATTAATAGAAGAAGGAAAGAAAAAATGTTCTCTAAATAAGTATGAATACCCCCCTCCCTACCTGCTATCCCTAAAATTGAAAAAATATACTAAACAAATACTATTTTGCTTTCTTTGAAGAAATAGTAGTTCAGGTATATAATTATTGTAGACAATTTTCTACCGTTAAAATAAAACGCGTTTTTAAAAATGTATAATAATTGTCATTTGATGATTTTTCTGTTACTTTTGTCAAGAAAATCATAGGTTCTATTCAAGTTGGAATTTTCTTTTAATCTGTCATATTAATCTCTTACTTCATTCAAATTTAACAATGTAATCAAATTTTTGTTCGGTGAAACATTTAAGAATTGTATTACAATAATTTACATGATAATATACTGTAAAATTTTGAAAATCACGTTTTTCGTATTATTCCAATTGACAAAATCGTTTTCTTTATTCCTTGAGTGAAATGAACAGCTGATCATGAATCATTTCTTTTTATTTTTCTTCGAACACATGTTAGCTAGCCTAACGTCCGGTCAAAATACGAATGAAAGAATCAGTGAAAGTTGCTGACAAATCAAATTGTCGGAGATTCGTGTTCGTCCTTTCGGGAAGAATTTATTTCAAATTCGAAACAAAATGGCTACCTCTCGTAAAATATAAGATATCTTTTATATTTTCCAATAGAAAATAATATTAACTTTATATTTTGTTTATTCGGTATTTTCTCTCGTCCAAAATTATAATTTTTGATGATAAAGGTTCATAGGGAACTTGGACATGAAAAGAAGTAGAACTTCATTTAATTAAGTTGATTAATTTAAATTGAGTTCTACTTCTTTTCATGTCCAAGTTCCCTATGAACCTTTATCATCAAAAATTTATATTTTGTGTTAAAATATAATAAAATTATCAAGTATCCTTACGTAACAATAAATACAAATTACAATTTTTATAATTAACAACAAAAAATATTTATATCTAACTCGAAACCAAAACATAACCTATAAAAAAATTCTACTTCTCAACCAACAAATAATCAAATCAAAAATCAAACTAAAAAATGCATAAAAATCTTGAACAAACGAGATCATTTAAAATTAATATAAAATATTTTCATATTAAATATAAAAAAATTGTTCAAATGTATAGAAAATAATGAAATCTCGAGATTCGAATTACGATTTCACATTTTCTCAAGAATGGTAATATTGTATTCAAATGAATTAGAGGAATGTCTAACGGTCGTCTGTGGGAAAAGGGAAAAAAAAGGGCCAGTAAATAAAATTGGTAGGAAAAAAAATGAAAATGAGTGAGAGAGAGGGGTGACGGAGGAAGGGGAGGGGGAAGTTGGAGGAAAAAGAAAATACGAAAATGAGAAAGAGAGTCGAGTTACTCGGAGAGGAACACGAAAATGGATGGAATACTGGTAAGAAACAAAAAAAAAAAAAGAAATAGAGAAGAAAAAATAAAAATATATGTAATGGAAGTGCACCGTCGGTATTTTTGCTGCACTAAATGCTTTTCCTAAGTGTTGAGAATAAGCAGACACACAGGAAGAGTCTTCTCAGTTGAATGATAAAGACTCTGAGGATTTTTTACTTTTTATTTTTTTTTGGCCTTCTTTTTCTTTTTCTTTTTCTGATTTTACCATGTGTAATGTACAATTTTTTCAGTTTCAAAGACAAACGACGAGAGCGTGAGTGTGCCATTACACACGTTTTTTTTTTACGAAATATAAAAAATGTATGAATTAAATAAAATAAGAAATATTGTTTATAAATTTGTGAAATCGTTTTTAGAAAATTATTTAATTGCATAAATCATCTAATTTTTAATTGCAATAACACTGATTAGAATACAATTATTTAATTATTTATTTTATCGAATATACGAACGTACGTATTTTATTATTTTTATTTGAAAATAATAAGTTTGATAATTTAAATATAAGAAACGATTTGTTTATAAGAATAACACGTGATTAATGTCATATATAATATTATTTATAAATAGGATAAGTATTACGAATTAATATACCGAAATTGTATATTATTATGATTACAAGCAATTCAATTTAAATCGAACGGAATTTTCGAAATTTAATGTTGTTCATAGGATTGTAAAATCTAATTGTAAGAAGTAGATAATTTTGTTTCTTACTTGTGTGGGTGAGAGAGCAAACCTCTTTGCATTCTTTCGCAAATGTTTTTACGATTTTAACGATTTTAATTTATAATATAATAAACAAAAACAAAACCAAAAAAAAAAAGAGTAAGATAACGAAATGCAGAAAAAAAGGTGCTTTGTTAATAATTTGAGAAAAAAAAAAAAAAAAAAAAAAA
>NW_014569892.1:16607-17634 GCF_001313835.1 Polistes canadensis
AATAATAATAATAATAATAATTTTTCTCTTTTTTTTCCTGCACAATAACAACGAGTTTCGTTATTCAACGAAAGTACAAAACTCAGAAGTGCAGTGCAAACAACGAAGGGGAATTTACGCACGCGTATACCATACACACATATATACACAAATACACACACATATATAGATAAATTCACTCATGCTTCCATCTCACAGTCTTGTTCGGAGACATTACTATAGTACGAATACGGTTACATCCGTTGGTTTATTTTTTTTTTTTTTTTTCTATCAACAAAAATTCCTACGTAGTTTCAAGCTTATGGTATTTGTACACACATATACATATACATATACACACAGTGTGCATAAATTATATATATATATATATATATATATATATATATATGTACGTTTAAAATATGCATCTGCATATAAAAATGTATTGGAATGAAATGTATATACCTGGATTGATCAGAGTGGTCTTTATATATATATATGTGTGTGTGTTTGTGTGTGAAGTAAATCTGGGACCATTAATAATATCGCAAGCGCAATTATCAGAGCCAGCTGCAACGCGTTCCCTTAGGGGCCTCAACAGAGTCTTCTCAACAGGGTTTTCTCAAGCAAAGCTTTAACAGGGCCTTAACAGGGCCTTAACAGGGGCCTTGTAGTACATACTCGTCACGGCAGGTACGTACTAGAAATGTTGTACGTGTTCGTGTTTTTTTCTACAGGTCTTATGGAAATCCTAACAATATGTATTTACGATGTGTATACGTGCATATGTTAATACTTATATTACAAAATTGTACGTTAAGTAAGTTGTAATATAAGCTTCCGAATAATTTATTAATATATTATATGTTTGTATTAATAATATTGTTTGATTTTTAATCCTCAAAATATCGATCGGTTAAATAACGTGTAAATTGTTTCAAGGACAATAATATAATAATTGTGTTCTTATATTCTGTTATAATTTGAGTGTTAAAAATATAGAAAGATAAAATATGATTGGTGATGGGGGCGGGCGGGGCGAGGGCGG
>NW_014569892.1:17672-33717 GCF_001313835.1 Polistes canadensis
GGGGCGGGGGGGGTAATAAAGAAAGGGGTAAAGGTAGCGGGGATAGACAGAAAATGTGATTTCACTTTCGAATCGTGATAATTGTTCCGGCATGGAATAAACGAGCCCTGTTTGCTTGTCACGTTACGACATTTGCTCTGCCAAAACAGACCGGAACGATCTCATGCGGATATTTTCGTGTGGACGAACACGAGTTGATGATAATAAGGGAAATGATAAAAGTGTGAGAGAGTATACGAAACAATTATTAGACTAAATATCGACAATACAAATTCGCATCGATCAAAAGAAAAAACTAAAACGTAAAAGAAATCATAAAATATGAAAATTGATGAAAAATTGGAGGTTAGGAAATAAAATAAGATCGAAAATATCGATGAAAATTCGATTCCACTATTTACAATATCATCATACAAAAAACGTTTAAATGATGAATTTAAAAAAAATCAATTTAATAATTGTTAATTATATAATCGGCGTTAATTGTTGTCAATCGAAGAGAAGCCAGGTTCAAGATGTCACTCGTGACCGAAATTTGTTTTCGTCTAATCAAATGACCACGTGGGGTCATCCGTGATCAACATTGGCTACATTGTGTTTCATATCTAATTTTAGAATTGTGTGCTTTACCGTAATAAAATCGTGTTGACACTCGGTTGATCAATGGAAAGTATTTTAAACAATTAAAATATTTACTAGAAACTACCTGAATTAAAAAAACAAAAAGCGATTTTAGTATGCGAGAAATGTTGCGGATCGATTAAAACGCGAATTAGGTTGGAAAGATTTTCTCTAAATCTGAGTTTAAACAGTTCGGAAGAAAGATATAAACAGAAAGTCAAATACGTACACGCAAACATTAACATAAATAGAAAGAGAACAGATATGGTCAATTATTTCTCTCTCTTTCTTTCTTTCTTTCTTTCTTTCTTTCTCATGTTAATCATTGGTTCGAGAGAGCAACCAGTAATTGTTGCAAGTACAGTCAAATGAAGAATGCATATACGTGTATAACGTGTATGCATTTATCTATGTTGTGTATGCATATGTTTGTATGTATGTATATATGTATGTATGTATGTACATCAGCCACCAACCACAATCTCGTGCTCCTCGATTCATTAATTAATCGGCGGACACGCCGCGCGTCGTTCTCGTTCGTACACACAGTGGCAATTACCGGCGCATTGTCGCGCATAAATCATTAGCAAACGTGACGCTTCCATAATTCGGTTAATTTGCTTCGTTTTTGTCGATTCTCTCTCTCTCTCTCTCTCTCTCTCTTTCTCTCTCTCTCTCTCTCTTTCTCTCTATCTTTCTTCTTCTTTTTCTATCATTGATTATATTTCTTAATAAATATGCTTCCATTTTTTCCTTATGCGTTGTTATCTTTTTTTTTGCGGTTATTTTGATATGACACCCGTTAGAACTTTTCATGAAAAGTTAGTTTAAAATGATAGTATATTTTGTTTCGATGGATTAGAGCATAAATGTTGAACATTAAATCTATAGCAATTCGAATGACAGTTTTTCGTAATCTTAGATGATTGGTTGAAAAATAGACACGCCCATTTTTCTTTTAACTTATCACGTGAAGTCAAATGACTGGAAAGTTTTGTAATTTGTAGAAATTGTGCATTATTCGTTTTTAAATAAAAGAAAATATATTGTTCGTTATGCGATTATTATTTAATATTGTATTCTACATTATTAACAAGGAGACCTTACGGGTGTTGTGCCCTTACGGATTTTAAAGGTTTGCCCTAACGTATATCTTTAACGTGGTAAAGTATTTTATGAAAATGCGAAGCCAATTTTGAGCGAAAACAATGTTATTGTTTTGAATGTTTTTACGATATTACTATCACTCTGGAAACTGCGTTTAATAAATTATTAATAAATGTACAATAAATATGTTAAAACTCATGGATAGAAAATAATTATAAACAAAACTTTCCCCGGGAAGGATCGAACACAAACTAGCAAGCACGAGAAGCGAGTACGCTACTAATTACGCTAGCAAGCTACTTGATAAACAATCGCATTTAAGATAATATAAATATGTATACAAAAAGTTCAAAACTTCAAAAGCATTTTTCTCAACATTGGCTTCGCACCACCGTAAGGTCTCTTGTAAGATATACGTTTGTATTCTTTTTTTGTATAAAAGCGATCATTTGACCAATCACAATAGGAATTAATTAAACATGAAGTGTCATTGATTCGAATGACTTGTTATTAAAAAACACGATTTTACTTTTTAACAACGCGATTCAATTGAATTCGGGATTATTTTTAGTACGATGAAAATGTTGTTCATTCGATTAATACGATATTAATGTAGTATACGAAATGCAAAAAGTGAGGTTATGTTTATAAACACGATTGAATTTCTTTCGGAGGATTTTAACGCGAAGACAAAGTTTTGATTTGCAATAATTAACAATATTTTTAGAATACAATTAAACACGATATTAAAATCATTAGATCATTGTTATAAAAGACTCGAGTTTATACTTCTAATATTTTATTCATTGATTCAAATGGACAATGAAGCATTGTGAATCTGAAACAACTGTTCTAATTCTATTCTTTATCTATCTCTCTCTCTCTCTTCCAATATTTTTCTTCCGAAGTTATCATCCTCAATGAACGTGCCAAGATTAATTAAACTTTTAAATAAATAATAAGAAAAAGACACAAACACACACACACATATTATACAGAATAGCAGATTCAATTAAAGAATTTAATCTACATGTTTTTTTTTTTATTAATTATTCTCTAAACACAATTTTCCAAATCAATTATTTCTCGATCATTTCTAAATATATTAATTATAATTAAAATTAAAATATTAAACATATATATATATAAAGAGAAAGAAAAATAAAATAAAATCAATGAAAAACAATTCATAGAAACAATTAAATATTCAAATATGTTGCAAAACTAAAATCCTATATTTAATTTTTATTATTACATATTATATATTATTATTGTTATATATATCGTAAGAATAATCTATGTACAATGTAATCGTATAATTTAAAAAAAAAAAATAAAAATAATTGAAACAAAGAAATGAAATAATTTTACTCCAATTATAATCAAGATAAAAAAAGAAGTTATTTTTTTTGTTTTAAAAACCTGCCGCTGATTATTACCGTAGAGACCGCAAACTGTTATGATCGAAACGTGAATGACGATAAGCAAGCACGAAGAAATACCAACAAGTTATATTTGAATTACTCTATCTATCTTATATAGGTGTTATCGGTATATATATATATATATATATATATATATATACACACACAGATATACAAATACATATGAATATATACGTATTATATAGTTACACATTTATTCGAACGATTACGTTCTAATTACGGAAACGAATATGAGAAATTGAAAATCATTTTCACTTTTCATATTTATCGATACACCCTCACCTACCCCCCCCCCCCCCCCCCCCCCCCATTATTTTTCGGGTTTCTTTTTTTTTTTTTATTTAATATAAAAATGTAACGAATTAATTTATTTTTACGATATTACGTTACGCCAAATATTATATTTATTTACTCATATTAAATCACTGTACAATTATTATTATTATTATTATTAATTTAAACAATTGTAAATACTACACTGTAAGATTTTATTTTTATTTTATTTCATTTTATTTTATTTTATTTGAACAGAAAACACTTTCGATTACCACCCACGTGTTCTCGTTTCCCATTGACCCTTTTCCTTTTCCAACTTCAAACGACTATACCGTATGCCCAAGGTCCCTAACATTTTTCTAGTTTCCCTTTCTTTTTTTCTCTTGCCGAAAAGAAAAACATTACAATACTTTTCCAACCTAAAATCCCAATAACACAATATCGATCACGTTCACTTTTATGTCTATTGAAATCTACGAAATACAAAAAAAAAAAAAACCTCCCTTAACCTTTGAGAAACCTTGAAATTTTATGTTTGCATTAGGAATATATGTTAAATAAAGAAAAAGAAAAGAAAAAAAAAACAATATAGAAAAAAGAATATCGTAATAAATAATTGAGAACAATTTTGTAAAATCTACAATCTGATTGGCACGAATATTTTAAGAAAATAAACAATCCGATGCATAAGAAAGATTATACTTTTGTTATAAATTATTAAGATGAGAAGGGGGTTGGGGGGTGTGGAGTGGAAAAAAAAATATGAAATTAAATTCGATAGAACACACGTATTTATGTATGTATGTATGCATAATTCTTCCCGCGAGTATGGTTTACTCAAACCATGAATATCCTCTTCCAATATTGACCGCACAAAAGGTACATAGTTGTTCATAAACAAAATAATCATTCCTTATACGGTGTACATTTAAAAAAAAATATATCGATCGTGTGAATTATGATTTGAATTCATTTAAAAGTAAGTCGAGTAAAAATTTTGGTTACGAGAGAATGTTGCGTTTAAATTTTATGATTAATCATGTTTCGGATTAATTCAAATCATTTCTTGGACAAAAATAAATGGGGGCACTAGTTTATCCCCTAAATTTTTCATTAACTTGAATTTCTGAATTGATTTGAATTCAATTATATAATTGTTTAAACAAGAAAAAAGATAAACAAATCATTATTCTCGAAGTATGACACGTTTACCATGAATACGATTCATTCTATGTTGTACTATATAAAAAAATAGTAGCATATACATATACATATATATAAATCATGTAAAGTAATGATTAAAATAATCCGTGCAAAGTTTTTCCCTATTTCTTCTTATAAACTTGGTGATAACGAAGTAGAGAGAAGTAAATAGCAAATATGTATGATTGTGTGTGTGTGTGTGAAGTATGTATGTTTATGTGTTGGGTTTAACGACCTAAGAGACATCGTCATTTAAAATGGAAATATGTTTATATGCATCAAGATAAAAATAAATAAAAGAATAAGAAAAAAGAGGAAGAAGAAGAAGAAGAAGAAGAGGAAAAAGTAGAAGTAAAGAAAAAAGGAAAAAAAAGAAAAGAAAAGAAATAAAAAAAAAAAAAAATAATATGGGAAAGTAATCTTATATCGATGCGAGTTTATCGTGAAACTCAAATGATAGTAATATATATATATATATGTATATGGTATGCATACGTATACATACATACATATTTATATAATTTCGAAGTTGTAAATGCTGAGTTTTAAACTACGTTTAACGACGTTACTATCGACTATTACGTAGAACGGCTTTTCTATAATTAAACACGAATTTCCTGTTAATAAATATTCACCTACACAGATAAATACAAATAATATTCTTACATATATGTATAAAGAGAGAGAGAGAGAGAGAGAGAGAGAGAGAGAGAGAGAGAGAGAGAGAGAAAATAATGAAGAAACATTTTTTTTTTCTGACAATAATAATAATAATAATTAACAAAAATGTATATCTTATTAAATCAATACAAAGAAAAATGATGAAATTTTACCTTATTAATGAAATAAATATTTCAAATATTCACATCGTGTTAACGCAATACGTACATATATAAATATATATATATATATGAAGAAACGATTAACACGTTTCTCGTCATATGTGATCACACACACATATATATATATATTTTTATTTAGATATACAAAATAACTTTACGATAAAATCTAATATATATAGAACATATATTATTATAATTTATAAAAGTAACACGCGTTTGATAATGTTTAATAAAAAAAAAAAAAAAAGAAAGAAATAATCAATCAATCAATAAAAAACATGATCCCATAGAATGTTGTTGTATATAAATATTAAATAATATATTATAACATATATTATGTGGTTTTATATTATTTTACAAATCTTATTTATTCATCGTAAAATTATAATCGGCAATGAATGAGCGAGAATATATGCATATAGGAAGATTATTAAATCAATCAGTCTGATACGTCACGTAAAACGTATTATTAAACGTCTGCGTATAATACACGTGTGCATTACATTAATGTCATAAATGTTTCTATCACTCTTTCTCTCATCCTTCTACTATTCCTCTCTCATTAATTCTTTCTCTGTCTAATATTCAGGAAGTTTCATATCGAATTTATCAAAAAGTCGACGGGAAGCTCTCACTAAACGATAGCCAATACGAGAGTTTGGAGTAGGAGAAAGTGAAGGCGGTGTATAATTGTGTTATGTTGTTTAACTGTTACTTCTAACGGATAAATACACACACACACACATACAGATGTATATATATATATATTTTCTTCTAATTTATTTCTATAAAAGATGTTCACGTACGATGTAACTCATTGAGAAATTTAATATCCGGATAAAAAAAAAAAATGATATTTCTTTACACCTCGAAATAATAAAATTTAACGATTGGAAGATTTTTTCTTTTTTTTTTACGATACTTTCTCGTTAATAGTACAATTATTATATTTTATATCGATGTTTCTTAAATGTTAATATAACGATTAGAAATTGAAATGTTCGATAAATCGGTAAAAAAAAATTGTTTACATTTTTAGGATAAATTTAGATATGAAAACATTTCAATAAAATATATATATATATATAAGTTTATAGAAATTGAATAAGGAAAAAATAATAAAAGAATGATAATGAAGTAATGGAAAAAGAAGACAATTTGAGTCGCATTAATAAACGTTTAATTGAAACGAAGCAATTATTGATTAGAAATAAAACGTGAGAGAGAGAGAGAGAGAGAGAGAGAGAGAGAAGATAAAAACAAATTTAATAATATCGTACGTGACACAGAAAATACGTATTAAAAAGAAAAAAAGAAACATAAAAAATTATACTCAAGATCGTGCGAATTAAAAATTAATTTCTATACTTTGTAATATAATTTATATTCGATTTATTTATTTATTTATTTATTTATTAATTTAGATTCTATCATTCAGACACAATTTTTTCTCAAAGTTCGTTGCACATAAAAAAGTTCGATGTTCTTCCGTTTTTAGATTGGCGTTTAGTCACTCAAATATATATATATACACACATACATAGAAATATATATTCTGACTCTTACACAAAAGTATGAAGCAAACTACGCGCGTATATGTATACTAAAAGACCATTACTATGTGTTAGTACTGCACAGGCCGATTTATTGATCACGCTCGACGCACGCAGAGTACGAATATGCGTGCTTCTCGTAATGGCTACTGAAACTGTCTACAAACTTTCTTGATCGAATACGACTAACTGACTAATAAGAAAAGAAACGAAAATAAAAGAATAGAAAAAAAAAAAAAAAAAAAAAAAAAAAAGAACAAGATTTTTCGTATAAACGAAAGATATTTAACAATTTGTTTTTTAATTCATCAATTACAACATTATTTTTTAACACGCACACGCATACGCGCAGAAAAAAAAAAAAAAAACAAATGAAAACTAAATTTTAAGGTTAAGTAAGCGCGATTGATGTATTTTAATTACAAGAAAAAATAATATTGAATAGGGTTTTTTTCTTTGTTGGAAAATCTCTTTCAATTAAATTAAAATACTTGTCGTATGATATATGTTTTTTTTTTTTCATTTTGTTCTAAATCGAATGTTTTATTTTAGGTTCAATTGTGTGATCAAGATGGAAAAGAAGTTCGTGAAGATTAGAAGAAGTTGAAGTAAAATTTGTTTCGGTCAAATTTAAAATAGAAATCGATAGGGACTTTTGGGTATAACCCAATAGATGTACCCATAAATCCTGTCTTTTGGTATTAAATGTACCCAGTATATATATAGATAGATATACATACACATTGAAGTTATATATACGGTAACAACAAAGCATTGGATCGTGACCGGTTGCAAGGGACTAATGTGAGCGTGCAGCTGCAACTTTGAAATGACTATTATTATAGTTAAGATCTAAAAAAGAATAAGAAAAATAAGGAGATGCCGTTAGAATAAGAAGAAGAAGAAGAAGAAGAAGAATAAGAAGAAGAAGAAGAAGAAGAAGAAGAGGATTAGCCTGAAGATTAAAAATCAGTAATCGAACTTGTCTTAAGTTTAACCGATCGTAATTCAAATCTAAAAAAAAAAAAAATTTACAAACAAAAGTGTGCAATAAAATAACAAAACTGTAGTTGCAGTTAGATCACTATAGTTGTATCGCACAAATAGAAACAAAATTATATTATAACATAATGTAATATATTTATTAAGAAGGAGGAGGAGGGGGGTTCGTCTATGAAATATTATCTCGTTTTACGTTAACCTATAATTCAAATGGTAATAAAAAAAAAAAAAAACAGAAACACGTGTGCAATAAACAAAAACTAAAGTTGCAATTATTTTACTGATCGTTTCGTGAATAGAAAAAAACACAAAAACCTTTTTAATAATATATATATATATATATATATATATAAATGGCATCGGTAATATTTGTCTATGGAAAAGTAATTAATCTTATACGTTAATATTTATAATTCAAATGGTAAAAAAAAAAAGAGAGAAAAATATGTGCAACATAAAAAGAATAAAACTGAAATTAAAATTATTTCATACCAATTGTTTCGTAAATAGGCAACAAAAAAAAAAAAAAGAGAATGACAATGATAATGATATAATATTATATTTGTATAGTAATATAATATAGATGTACCGGTTTCGTTTTATGGAAAAAGTGTTAGAATGAGATAGAAGTATTTGCCTTTATAGAGTATTTGCGATCGGATCGGCAAACTTCCATAAAAGCGCGCGTCGTTCTAGCAGCAACGAACAGGACGGCGCAATTAACGACGTGGGCCGTGGTCGATACTGCAATTAACTTTAACGAACGGGCGGCCTTGCGATTAAACTTAATTAGTATCGCGGTAATAACTCGTTAATAATCAGAGCAGCGTAGAAATATATATATATATATATCTGTACGTATGTATGTATGTATGTATGTATGTATCCATATATCTATGTATTTACCTATATATATATTTGTATATATATGTGTGTGTCTATATGCGTTTAAAGGGGTGGGAGGGGGGTTTCAGAGGGATTCATATATACTCATGCCAAACGTTACCTGCATTACAAGCTTATATTAAATATTTTCTAGAAAAATGAGAAAATAAAAGAAAAGATGGAAAATAAGAATGCATGCATGCATGCATGTAGGATGCACTTTTCATTTAGATTATACTATATATATAAGTATATACGTGTGTGTGCGTGCGTGTTTGTTTTTAATAACCACGTGTGATGTTAAGAAAAAGAAAAAAAAAAATAATTTAAAATAAAAGACAACAAAAAAGTAATGTGTGTTGTATATTTACGTGAATATTGACGATGATTCGTATTTAGAAGAAGTAGAAGTATCTGAATGGTCGTCGACGATGAACCCTGCAACTTCGGTTGTTGCACACAAACAAATAGTTCCTCAATGTAATGATATTATACAAAACCAAGATCTGCAGCAACGCCAATACTGTTATTACGCATAAACATATAAACGCTAAGACCATATTCATCTTTAAATGTGGATGAATAGTAGCAGTTACAGTAGCAATAGTAGTAGTAGCAGTAATACTAGTAGTAGTAGTAGTAGTAATAATAATTATAATCACACTAATAATTGATTTTGAAAATATATTCCACTAACTTTTCTTCTAATGGAGTAGAGAAGTAGAAGAACAAGTAGAAGTAGAAGCAAGAACGTTGGAGGGGGGGGGGGGTGAGCTGTTGTTAGAAGTTTTTTTTCCAACGGAATTAATAACACTCTCTGAGATTTGTCCAAGCCCCGTTTGTTCAGTGTTGTCGTTCGTTTTTAATTTTTTTTTAATTTTTTATATATATTATTAATTGTCGTTAATTTTCCACACTATTCTTTATCAAACTGTTCTGAATTTAGAAGGAAAATTGTACGCTGTCGGTGACGATGACGTGAACGTTGAATATTTCGTACACTCAATGATCATTTTATTCGATTCAATTTTTGTCTTCTTTCCTTCCTTTCTTCCTTTCTTTATCACCGTTTTATTATTCCTTCTTCTTATTTCTTTCTTTCTTTCTTTCTTTCTTTCTTTCTTTCTTCCGTGTTATTTGCCTTCGTCAGAAACTACTATAACGTAGTGACGCTGCTAACGTCCTTGAAATGCACATGGATCACCGGTAATTGCAAATGAATATCCCTTGATATTTCGTAGTATCATCTAAAAAATGATGATCGAGGAAGTTTAATTGATGACTGATGTTAAAAACTGACTACAATGATGACAATATATATATATATATACATATATATATACATATATACATATATATATATACGAACCGATTAAAATGGAAAAAAAAAAAAAAACCCATTAACGAATGAAACTAGAAAACCATAAACGATTAAACCAACTAACCGATCGATTAATCAACCAACCAATCGGTAACGGACAGCAAACTACGGGCTGCAGTTAACACGTTCGACATGAAGTACCGGCATGTACTGAACGGAACCAACCGAACGAACCTGGCTTTTACCCGACGACGGGACGCGGCAAGCGCGCGCACTCAACCAACCAACCAACCAACCAACTACTTTCTCACAATCGGTGTCTATGCTTTTTCTCTTTTTATTTATTTTTTTGTTTTGTTTAAATCCCTCTCTACCCTTCCCTATCAATCTAATTCAGTTCTAACATTTAACCGAATTTATTATTATTATTGTTATTATTCAAATTTGTCTCCCCACCCGACCCATTGTTTTCTTTTCTTTTTTCTTTTATCTTGACAAAATAATTTTCAAATATTATTTACGATCGAGAATATAAATTACAAATTAAATTGATTTGTCATACAATTTGTTCTATATATATATATATATGTATAAATATGTGTATATTTATAAATACGTACGAGAGAAATAAAAAAAAAAAATTTCGGATATTGATAGAATTAGATTAAGTAAATGCACTAATTGTGTCCTCCTTCTTCTAATTCCTCGTTTACTACTACTACTTAGCGGTTCCTTTACTCTGTTCACATGTATCACAAACTATCCCGATTCGAAAGAACATCGAACATTGAACGCGAACTTCACTGCGATGCGGCACACGAAATTATGGGGCGCTCTCTGTGCTTTCGGTGGGATCTTTCCCCCGTCCCCGTCTACGTCACCCTCCCGGTTCCCTCCGCTCCTGCTGCCCCTCCTCATCACTTAACTATCCTTTTCTCTCTCTCACACCTATTGCACTTCTCTTCTATATATATCTATATACATATATATATGTATATATATATGTATACCTCCCACTCTACCCTACCATTTTACTACCCCCACTCTAAACTTTATACTTGCTATTGCTCTACTCTTCCTACTCGCAGTCTACACCCCTACTCCTACTACTCCCCCTCCTCCCCCCACCCTTACCTTTTTACTCCACTCTCCTCCACTGTCCTCTCTTACGATTACTATACCTATCCCCTCCTAACCCCCCTTCTATCATTCTCTCTCTCTCCTATTTGTTCGTTTACTTCGGCATACGCGTTAAACCAACCCCCCCCACTCTTGTATCTTCTCTCTCTCTCTCTCTCTCATTCTCGTCACGCTACACAACTTTGTTGTATGGTACACACTATTCTCTTTGCTTGTGAATAAGACGGGTATAAATGTGTATGAGAGAGAGAGAGAGAGTCAGAGAATCTGATTGAATTAGAATGAAATATAAAGAGTTTCGAGTTTTAAGTTTCAGATTCCCGATGATACTATGAAAATGATTTCAACGTGTTATTTTCACTACCCTTATTTTTCAACGTTATTCATATTTATTTTGATTCAGAATTACGTATGATGATGTTGTAGGTAATCGTTAATCGTTGAAAATATAATAAACTTGGTAAAGAAATAAAAGGTGTAAAAGTGAAAGTTCAGGTCACGTTCCTCTTCTCAACCCCCAACCCCCCACCCACTACCACCACTCCTACGCGCAATATATCTTTGACGATATTATTTTTTTTTTTTTATTGAACTCTATTATTTAATATTAAATTAGAAATATTGATGAGATTAACTGTGCGTTAAGACGATGGAAGATATTTATTGATTCGATCATAATTTTGAGTCTTTGTTTAATTTATTATACGCCTTTTAATTGGCCACACATTTTTGATCACAACTGTGTTTATTTAGAAAAATATTTGTTTAGAGAATTTTTAAGACGAAGTAAGATTAAGTACAATGGTTTTTTCTATGCTCAAATTCATGCTGCACCCTCTACCACTTACTTTTGATCTTTTCCTAAATGAACAGGAATTTATACTGAAAATTGTATTATTTCAAATTGACCATTAACGAATGATACGAAAATATATTAAAAATATTTATGAACATGTCTTATCGCTTGTACGAGATTAAACGAATATTTTGAATGATATTTTTGTATTGTATTCGGTTATGTTAAGTGTACGACGTTCGATTTAGTTTCTAAAAATTCAAAGAAACTACGTCGAAATATTTGGGAGATAAGAAAGGAAATGGGTCTGTTGACCGTAACCGACCATCTATAAAAATTGTATACTTTTCAACTACGAGCAATAAATTTTTGTTCTTTTACTCGCCTGGATTAGATCTATTGTACAAAGGAACCATTGTTGTTTAGGAATGTTTACCTGAAGTTGTATTCGAATATCTCTTTTCTTTTTTTTTCATTTACAGTTTCCTACAGGTGCCATTTACATGTTTATTTGAAGAGGATCTTACTTGGAGAGAAAAAACAAAATTAATGGACAGGGAAATCTAAAGACTAAGTGAAAATCTTTTCAGAGAATTGAAGGTTGAAATCCTTTAGAGGGATTTCGAATATATCTTGGTATTATCTTTCATGTTGATTCTTTTTTTCTTTACGATATTTTTTTTTTTCGTTACATTTCGGATCAACCTTTATCGACGCGTTAGAAAAACTACTTCGTGGAATAAAGACGATTGTTTCTTTTTTTTTTTGATTTGGTCCGATTTTGATCCGAGGAATGTCTGAAAGTTTTATGGATTTCTTTTTTTTTTCTTTTTAAGTATTTTTCCAAGCATTAAAATAATTTTTCAAAATTTTTTATGAATTTGTCAAATTTTCAAAGATCAATTTTCGTCCTATTATTTGATATTTTATTTTATTATTTATATATATATGAACAAATAAGAATAATATTTTGAACAAACTCGTGTGAAAATCTTTCCCAAATAACGAGAATGTTACTTATAGTTCACAAATATATATATATTTTTTCCAGAGGGAGCCACTTGTCCCTAGTAATTCATTTCATAACCTATTTTCGACTAAACAATATTACGATTACGAATAATTATTTCTTATATATAAATAAATCATTTGAATAGAAAATGAAATGTTTTATAATTAAACTAAAACGAATAAACATTTGATTTGTTTTATTCGATCGATAGAACGATCGAAATAGAGCTTTTTTCAATTCGATACACGAAGTATCCTTTCTCTTTTGTTTTTTTTCTTGATTCATACGTACATGCAAGGAACATTTGTTTCTCGAGAGAACGCAGCTTTATCCAAAGACGATGTTCTATTATTTGAATAATGTATTTTCACAAAGGAAGCTTAAAATCGTAGTAGGGTTTATCGTACCGGAAAAAAGCTTTTTCACTGTTGGTCGGTAAAAGCACAGCCAGAGGGCAACAGCTTTCTTGTTTTAACACGAACATGAAAGTTCCTACTTTGATTCATGTTTCTCAGTAATAGCTTTCTTTCCAATTAATTCTACAACCCTCCGGCAGATGACAGGATTAACGTTCGACATTCCAATTCTGAGCTTTATTTTGAATTTACGTAACAAAGTTTCCTTTATTATTTCCTAAAGTATATTTAAAATAATCTAACGCATTATTTTTAATAGTTAAATTTCATTTGGGGAAAATTTCTACGAATGTGACACAATATAAAATAATTTGTAAAATTATTATTGTGCGACGTATAATTCGATTCCTCATCGATCATAATTAAAATATAGACGGACCTCGGTATATTGATATGAATTGCAAAACGACTTTTAAATAAAACAATACTTGAATCGATTTGATCAATTAGTTTTGGTAAATAGGAAAATTGGTGGATAATTCATTACCGGGAATATACGTATGTAACATATGAATTTTGATATTAAACAGGTCTGATAGAAACACACATACATATAAATGCACGAAATTCTTTAGAATAAATTTAATTTATATACATATATATATATATATAAACGATCAGAAAAGTTGTGTAGTATAATGGGTTGCATGAAATTATTTCGTTCGATTAACCTGTTAAAATATGGAAACGTCGCAATAACGTAACCAGTCAACGAATTCTCTATCGATTACTGGAAAAGTAATTACGAATGTGTTTGATATACATATGTTAAATCGAACTTATAACTTACGTATGTATGTACGCGTTCGTGTATATGTTTCTCTCTCCTTGTACGTATACGTGTATGTGTGTGACTATTTTTTCCTTCCATTTTTTCTGTTCCTTTTTTTTTGTTCTTCTATCTTTTCTACACAAATTCTTAGTTCAAATCTGTACTTAACATATTTATATGTATACAAGCATATTATAGAAACGTTGTTTAATCTTAATGACTACTTTCTGGTAAACAACGTAATTAGCGGAAACTCGGTGATGTTATCGTTCGAAAAGTACTTACGTGTAATGAAATCCGCGATAACATTCCAACACGTGCTACGTGATAAAATGGCTTCGACTGTATAAGAGATGACTAAGGATGAGGAGGAGGTGGAGGAGGAGGAGGAGGAGGAGGAGGAATAGGAAGAGGAAGAGGAGGTGTAGCAAGTTATTTCAATTGAAATTTTTACGATTACTAATTCCCCGTAAAAGTCGTTATTTTACAATTAACTTAGAATTTGATGAAAAGGTTCTTAGAAAACAAGTTCATTGTACTTATAGTTATTTCCATCGCCACCCCCGCCACCCCACCCCACCACCCACTCTTAGTAAATCACTTTTTCTCTCTTTTCTTTCCATTTGTTTCCAATAAACAATCGTGTGGTTGGTGGTGGTTTTTTTTTTTTGATTTCGATTAGTAGTTGTTTGAAGTTTTCAAGACATTTTTATTATTAGTTACAATATTTGCTTAACTTATTAACGTTATTAACACGTGACGTAAATCCCGACCGGTTTCATGTTTTCAATATGAGATTTTCTATTACGAGGTTATCGATTTCTTTTGTTTGATTTTATAATTGTGATTTGGATAATAAGTTTTTTGGTGTTGAATACTTTTTTTTAGAATTTAAGAATGTTTTATTAATTGAATATTTTTCATTGTATTTGACCATAGGTATAACGATTATTTAAATTTTTGATAATATAAAATAATATTCCAGAGATTTATGCGCGAGAAATGATTATATACAATTTTATTATAATTCAATTAAAAAGAATAAAATTATAAAACACAACACGTGTACTCTATAAGTCATCGAAAATCAATAGATAAAATAAGAATGTATAAAACGGAAAGATAGAAAGAAAGAAAAAAAACAAATGAATAAAAAAATGAAATAGGATAAAAAAAAAAGCAGAGCCACGTGTCGTATTCGTATCCAACGTAAGTGTGTAAGCGAGAAAGATAAGTAAAGAATAAAATGAAACGAAACTGAGAAAAAGCAAGCAAGCAAGCAAGCAAGCAAGCAAGCATACCACTAATCGACCGAGTAAATAAGAGAATAATAAATATAGAAATAGATAGATAGATAAATAGATTAAACAGATACAGATATAGATACATAAACATATGTATAAAATATAAGAAAGTTAACATAACATATATATATATATATATAAATATAAATAGTTAGGTTAGGTGATGCAGTGGTAAAGTAAAGTAATATTAATTCAAATATATTCGGTATAAATAATAGATAAATGAAATAGATATAAAAGAGAGTTAACAAGAAGATATGTAGAATATAAAAGAAAGTTAACAAGAAGACATATATAAAAAATATAAATAGTTAGGTTAGGTGTGATGCAGTGGTAAAGTAAAATAATAT
>NW_014569892.1:35397-37897 GCF_001313835.1 Polistes canadensis
GAGAGTTAACAAGAAGACATATATATAAAAAATATAAATAGTAAGGTTAGGTGATGCAGTGGTAAAGTAAAATAATATTAATTCAAATATATTCGGTATAAATAATAGATAAATGAAATAGATATAAAAGAGAGTTAACAAGAAGACATATATATAAAAAATATAAATAGTAAGGTTAGGTGATGCAGTGGTAAAGTAAAATAATATTAATTCAAATATATTCGATATAAATAATAGATCAATTAAATAGATATAAAAGATAGTTAACAAGAAGACATATATAAAAATATAAATAGTAAGGTTAGGTGATGCGGTGGTTAGGTATAAGGTAAGGTAAGGTAAGGTAATGGGGGTTTTTGCGCACGCTAATATGCGCTGGTACCTCGCGCTCGCGTGAATTCGCGCATCCGATCGATATAAGAGACCGCCCCGGGCTTTTCCTGGCGTCCCCAATCGCGTGACGTAACGGCGCCGGAGACGAGTTAAACCGAGCTGAGACGAGGGCTGCCGACGTCTAGGGGCCGAGGTAACGCTCTCGTCGGGGATCCAACAGCACCTCGTCGACGACGCGAAACACGGCCCCTAACACACTATCGTCGACCTCGTCGTCGTCGTCTCTTTGCTTTTTTAAATACGTCCTTTTTCCCTTTTTACGAACAATCTGTAGTTTTTTTTTTTTTCTCGGCTCAACCTTTTACTCATCATTGTCATCCTACTAATCTTTATCACGCATGCATGCATGCATGCACGCACACACACACACATAACAGAGACACACTCGTTATCATCGTTCTTGTTCTATCCTTTTATCTCTATCTCTCTCACACGTTCTCACGTTCATCTATCGTTTTGTCATTCACGTTAACACACGTCAAACCCTTCGATCATTTGTCCTATCGGAATAAGGAATTAATATTGTCTCGAGGTATAAAAGTTTATTATCATCAGTGGTGCGCGGTGGTGGTGGTGGTGGTGGTGGTAGTGGTGGTTAGTGGTTGGTTGTGGTGTTTTGTTACTAACTGTCAATTACTTATTTTCCGTTTTACTCTTAATTCGGGAAGATTCGTTAACACATCTTTTTCCCTCTCCCACATTGCCCAATTTCTTTTCTCTCCATTTTTAATCGTGGCTGATTTCGTATACAATTTTTGTCGTTAAACAAAAAACACAGGATCTTTCTTATTCTTTTTGTTTTTTTATTTCTCTCTCTCTCTCTCTCTCTCTCTCTCGCTCTCCTTTCGATTCGATCCTTTCCCGTTTCTTTTTTTTTTCCCCCTTCTTCCCCCTAACCCCCCTTGACATCTCCCGTCCTACCATCCCTTATCAATTTTTTTTTTGTTCTTCTTCTCATCTTCCTCGCTTCAAGTCGTCGTCGGGTTTATCAATCGTTGTGATGAACGAGGTAATTATTTCGTTGAAAGAAAAAAAAAAGAAAAGAAAAGCGTCAAAGTGACGCGTCCGTCCGGGTAAATTTTAATTTCTGTCCCGTGCGTCGTGCGGGAGAGACATCAAATTTTGTGACAACTTTTGACGACGAGAGAGAAAGAGAGAGAGAGAGAGAGAGAGAGTGATTGGGTCCGTCGTCTGTTAACGTGAAAAAAAAAAAATATTTTTCACGCATCGTTTTATGGGGAAAAGAAGATTTAAAGAGACAGTAAGTTTGAAATATTTGTTAAATAAAATTATCGTTAACATTTTTTTTTAATTTAATGTCATTATTTTTCTATCGTTTAAATGTATACTCGTAGTTGAATTATATTCAACATTAAATTGACATCTTTTTTTTTTTTCGGTTGCAATACCGCAAGGTGTGTTTCCGTTTCCTGTTCTTCTTCTTCTTTTTTTTCGTTAGCGAATGAAAGATTAAGAATGCAATTGTAAACCAAATCGGAAATGACGATTGGTCGATTAAGAAAAAACAAAATGAACGCCTATTTATATATACTTTAATTTGTTTTTTTTTTTTACCTTTTTTCCTTCTCTCTCTCTCTCTCTCTCTCTCTCTCTCTCTCTACCGTTACATCCGATTGGTCCTTGTAACCCCTTAGAGGTTCTAAGCGCAGCTGAGCTCGACCGGGCGCGACCCACAGCCCTACATTCGTGTTCTGCGGCGTGACCTAACCTCAACTTGCTATACCTTGGCCGCCTGAAAGCTTTCAATACTTATTCCAATAATATATTACTTAAACAACAAATTGCATTGAATTTATTCCATTCATTATTATCTCCTCGTCATCATCATCATCATCATCACCATCATCACCATTATCTTGTTCTTTTGAGGTTATGAAAGTTTATCGTACGACCTTGGGCAAGTAGGGGGGGAGGAAAAGAATAAAAAAAAAAGTGGATCAAGAAAAAAAAAAAATAAAGAGAGAGAGTGAGAAACGATTTCCGTTTGAATCTTTGCTATATCTATCTATCTTTCTTTCTTTATTTCTTTCTTTCTTTCTTACTCCAATGAGATCGCATAACCAACACTGTCAGCACGAACGAGAAG
>NW_014569892.1:40397-52971 GCF_001313835.1 Polistes canadensis
AACACACATACATATATATATACAATATATGTTTGAGGGAAAGTAAACGAAGCATGAGTATCTTTGATCAAAGCTCTCTCTCTCACTCTCTTTCTATCTCTATCTTTCTCTTTCTATCTTATACATCTTATCTTTCTCAACGTTCGTCCTCGATATCCACGTAAACCGACATAGTGGTCGTTCTTCATTCAACGCTTTGCATCTTTCATAAAACTAGTAACCCTGTGCAAACGACATTGGAATTGGCTGTACCTCCTTTCATTTGCAGCTGCATTCACCGACCCTTTACTTTCTCAACTTTCCCCTCTCCCCTCTCCCCCAACCCCAACCACTTTCTCCTCCTCCTCCTATTTCTTCTTCTTCTTCTTCTTCTCGTCATAGTCATCGTAATTGTTGCTATCATTTGCCAATACAACTGGTAGGATCAGGAGTGCTAATGAGAGAGAGAGAGAGAGAGAGATAGTAAGAAAGATAGAAAGAGATGAACACGAAGGTGAAGATGATAATGTGACGTTGCAGTTGAAAATGAAATCCGTTTGGTTTCTACGTTAACACGTTTTTCAATAGGTTTTATCTTTTTATTCTTTTTCTTGTTCTTTTTCTGTACTATCACACACGACGAATATATTATACTGCATTAAGTTACTTTCTTTTTTTTTTTTTATTCATTTAATAGGGCTTTGACGGTAATGCAGCGTAATCGAAACTAGGACACTTTCCAACCTTCTCGATTAAATATTTCTACAGCTACAGGCCTCCCTCCCTCCCCCCACCCCACCATTGTCAATTCTTTTTATTCCTTATTTTTTCTCTATTTATATTTCTAGAACTTAATTATTATTATTATTATTATTATTATCATCAACGTTTGACAAATTATGCAACGCATGATATTTTTTATTGCCATTCGTGTCAGATAATTTTCTACAATTTATCTCTGAGATATCGTAAAATAATATTAAACGTATGTTTATTACGTTACATTTAAATGGTTTTATTGAATTTTGGTATTTATTTAATACGGTTTCTTTTTCTAATTTCTCAGTGATAGATTGTTATTATCATGGTCACAATTTATTCGAGAACACGTTTTAATACGAATTGATTACACCTATTTAGATTTGTACCGTAAGTACGTACGTAAGTACGTACGTTCACTTTTTAATCCATCATTCGAATGTAAATGTACGCCCTAGTTGTTTGTGTGTGCGTGCTGTTTTCCATGTGTCTGAACGTTATTTGATTTTTATTCGCGATAATTAGTATATCGTTTTTCTACGAATACGAATATCAAAATATATATTTATACAAAAATACGATAATAATAATAATAATAATAATAATTATAATAAAAAAAGAAACGGTAGAGTACTCTTTAAAATGTATAGTTTATGTCACCGGTATAGTCACTTATCTCTCTTCCGGAGGAGGATAAAATTATCGATAATGGAAGTCGTTTCCATTATCCGAACTATCCAAAGTAAAAGCTTGTACGTGCGTGTAGAAGTTATTAAGCACGATATTCTCTCTCTCTTTTTCTCTGTCACACACATATACATACACAAAAGCACCCTATTTTTATACGTATACGTATTCGAAGCGAAGTTTGAGTTATCTTAAAAGCATGTTGGCAAGATATATTTCGAGTAAAATTATTAATACGAAAACAAATGTTCGCGCACACACACACATAAATAATATTATAAAGTATGTATGTGTGTATTGTTATATTAATTTACAAATAATTTCATGACTTGTATTCATTTTTCTTACTTACTTACAATTAATAATGTTGCTATGATTATTAAGTATTGTATATAATATATACTAATTATATATATTATTATTATTATTATATAAATAATTGTCAATGAAATATTTGAGAATTACCACATATATTTCTTTTCATAATTTTACACAACACACAAATATTTATTTATTTATTTATTAAATTATTTATTAGATTGTTTTGTTTTCATTTTTTCGATAATTAATTTACCGATAACCCAAACTTATTCCTAACCTCAAAATCATTTAAAATTCCAACAAAAGACGTTTCAAATTCATACGTACGTTTAATTAAACTCCTCCTTTAATTATACCTGTACAAAATGAGATGAGATAAAAAGGGTGGGGAGGTAAATCATAAGAAATTCGGACAAGAATACCATAGTTCGTTCGTGGTATTCGTGATTTTAATCTCATTTAGTCGGTGTTGTTAATTAACATCGAAGGAACGTAAATGACCTGTAACGATGAAATAAAAAAAAAGTATTAAGTTTTTGAATTACAAGAGTTAGGGTAGAGAAAGGGAAAGCAAAAGGGGTGAGAAGGGGGCGTAGAGGGGTTAGAAGGGAAATATATATATATATATATATATATTCGTGACAACGTGTGATTATTCATTCGAGTTAAATTCCAATATTTAGAGATCGAATCCAATAAAATAACGACATTATTAAAGTAGATATTTTTTATAATTATCCATAATAAGCATGTTGACGCGAATGTGGAATATGATTCTAATAATTATTAACCTCAATCATTTCATCGAGTTATATATCTAATTGAACATTTAACGACGTTTTAAAAAAGAAGATTAGAAATATTTCAATATTATTATCTATTTCAATCATTTTCTAGTTAACAATTATCTAAGCAATCAAAATGCAATATTTCCATGTAATTCCACGATAATTATGTCCTCATATTTTCTTTTTTTTTTTTTCAGAATATTCGATTGAATTCAAAAAAAGTTCACAAAGTAATATATATTTGTCAATGAGATAATACAATTTATGTTAAATATAAAAGAATAAGAATATCTGTTTGGAAAATCAATCGTAAATTGCATTAATATTGAAATTACGATTAAAGAAAAATATTTTCTTCATTTGTATTGTATTTAACTGTATGAATAAATTATTGATCAGAATTTATGATATAAAAAAATATTAGTATATACGTATGAAAAGAGAATACGTGTATATGTGTGTCGAGTATGCGAAGGTGTCGTATGTTCTTGTTCCCTCTTCAGGGTAGTGGGTCTACTACAGCAGACCCGGTTTCAGCAAATATAGGTCAGTGTATAAGCCGGTAGGAGCAAAAGATCAGGCAGAAAGACTTTAGCTGGTAGCTTCTCATCTTCTTTTTCTTTTATTTGTTATATTCTTTTAGTTTTTATTTTCATTCTTCTTTTTCTTCTCCTTCTTTTTCTTCTTCTTAGAGTAGAATCACGTTTAACCATCGTCCTGTCCACCACAACATCACGTTCCTCTTTTGATACTTGGGAAGACTTGCTAACGGCCAAACGAGTTTGCGAGCTTGTTCATTATGTTTGTATTGGTAATAGAAAAAAGATAGATGATATTGGTATTGGTATATAATGATAATACAATGAAATTGCAATTGTTTGTATTTTTCGAGGGTTGGAGGGGAGGGGGATTAATTTATTTTAAGGGATTGTTTGTTGAAATTTCATTCGTTATTATTATAGATTGAGGTTATAAGAATTGTTTGTTTTAACTAATAAGAGTTTTAATATTGGATCAATTTGTCGATTGTTTTTGTTCATCTAATTGTAAGTCAATTATTGTTTGTGCATTGGTAATTGGTAATTGATAATAGAACGAAATTGCAATTGTTTTTAGAAAATATGATTAAACGTACAAACATAAACAATTTATATTCCATTTGAATTTATATTTAATACGAAAATTTTGTATTCACAACAATACTTCAACTATCCTATAATAATTATAATACGAAAACAAAGTCATTATATTTGATCAATGTTACAAATAAAATATGAAAAATATTCGACAATACTCTGTAATCAAAAATCCACCATCTTTCCTAACCTAACATTTTCTTTACCGAAACAAYCCCAGTCATACTTTTAACAATTATTCTTTCGTTGCAATAATATTTCAATCGATTTAATTATTYRGAAAAAGAAAARAGAATAGAAATAACAACAACAAAAAATAACCAAAAAAAAGAAAACAATAGAAGTTAAAATTTTAATTCGTAGAATATAAAACGTATCGCAGATAAAAAAAACATGAGATAAAAAAGACACGCACGTTTTTATATTATCTAAATTTCTCGGTAAGATCTGCAGACAACAGTTACCGTAGATATTCTTAGGATCCTTTAAACACGTTTCTCGAGCGATCACTATCTCTCTCACTCACTAACTCACTCTCACTCTCACCACTCTCACTCTCTCTTTCTCTGTTTCACTTTTTTTTGGGCACACCTTAAAACCGCGTCTGCTGGCTGGTATCCTTACATTATCCTTCCTCCACCTAGTGCATGTTTCTTTGACGATCAGACGTCCCCCAAGCAGAAGGGACGGTACACCTGCGGAATTAGTCGCGAAAAAGGTCCCCCCCCTTCTGGTCCCCCCCGTTCCTTCCTTCCTTCCTTCTCCCTGTCTGCCCTCCCCCTCTCATCCTCATATTTCTTTTTTCTTTTCAAATTACTGAATTATTATGATTATTATTATTATTATTATTCTTGGAATAATCCCCGTTGCTGAGAGTGTCGTTTGCTTTAAGGAAAGAAATAAAGGATGAAATAAACAAAAAGAAATTTTTGGTTAAGAGAGAGAGAGAGAGAGGGAGAGAGAATAGAAGATAATATATTAGGAAGTTAGTATCTTTTTCTATCTTTCATATCAGTAATATGAAGATGGGGAACACGTGCGCTTGTTTTTTGCACCTGATCGAACTTCCGACACTTAATTGGGCTAAGATTCGTATGCCCATTGTTCAGCATACTCGCGTGTTACACGCGAAGCTAATACTTCTCGTTGTTTCTTTTTAATTTTTTTCCATTTTTTTATTTATGGGTTAGTCATAGATCGTTGATCGAATGAATATTTTATTATTTTGTTTAATTATGTTAAATAGAACATTTTTGTTTGTATTATAGAGATAAATTTGTATCTAATGTATTGTTTGAAGATAATTATTTTTGTTTTAGAAATATGATACGCGGGAATGATTATATTAATTTATTTAAAAAAATGTATAATGTTTTAATTTTATATGAAATGAATTATTTTTTAATGCATTATTTTCGTTTGTTTTATCGTTTATTATAATAATATGTAATTTTGTTATATCAATTGTTAAAAAAAAATCAATTTAATTATCTAATTATCCTTCTCGTTTATGTTTATGATAAATAAAAATGAATAAGAATCAATAAGAGTGGTAAGAAGCTTTCGTGAGTATAAAATTTTCGTGACAACTTACCTCTCGACGTTTCCATCACGTTTTTATTTTTTTTTCCCCCTAAGAAGATCGATCGATCTCTTCTCTCGAGAAAGGTTTTGGTTAGAAGAAAATAAACAAAATTTCTTATGTTAAAAAAAGAAATAATAATAATAATACACGCATACACGCTAAAGTATTTAATAAAATCAAACAAATGAATTGCTAATTGATCTTTTATATTTCGTTAAAAATTCAATCTTATTAATAAATTTTCATGAAAAAATAATAATTCCAATTATATAAAAAACAACGATAATAATAAAATCGTATTGACAATTATAATGAGGAATCATAGAATCATATTTTTATTATATATTATTATTATTATTATTATTGAGATATTATATTATATAATTGAAGACTCGTAGGTGAGATAAAATTCGAATAAAGTTGCATGAATGATGTTTTTTTTTCTTCAGTCAATACATATACGTTTCTAGTATCGATAACGAGCACTCTATCTATCTCTATCTAAAATATTTTTTATTGCATTTATATTCAATAATAATAAAAATAAAATAAAAATCACCGATATATTTTCTTTTATTTTCTTTTGTCAAATATAACGATCTGTCAACTATCATACACCGTGAAATTGCTTTTCGTATAAAATTAACGATTCTGTTACTTTAACGATTGAATTCACATATAGATATACGAATGAAGTATATTTATTTATTTATAAGAGTCGTATAGAACATTTTTATTAGATATTCTTATAGAAAATATCATACATTTTCCTATTCAATTATTAAAAATGATGGAAAATTAAAATGAATGACTTTGATGAATTAATTCAATCGATAAAAATGAATATTTGCAATTAAATGACAACACAACTAAAACGTTTTAACAGAACTCGCGAAACTGTTTCATATATATATATATATATATATATATGTATATATGTGTATGTGTTACTTTTTTGTTGTATTTCAATGTGCATTGAGATAGAAAATTTTTTATGTTCACCTTATAACGATCGACTTACATTAGCTGCGATTACTAATGATTTATAAGTGCATAAGTAAAAAAATTAAAAAGTATATAAAATTAATGTGAATGTGTATATGAATATAAGTAAATATATTATTGTGATCGTGTGTATGTAGATTGAATATTGTGGTACTGGAACCATTAGTAATCAAGTATCGTATCAAAGATATCGGTCGTAACGATCGAACATTCACTTCCGTATACTCAACAATTTTATTTCCAATCATCGTTAAATACATGTAACTATATATATGTATATATATGTATGTATGTGTTTGTGTATGTTTATATATATATGTATGTTATTAATCTATACAATGCTCATAGGATTTTGGTCAATCTAAAACATATGTTTAAGTTTTAGTAATATTTGAACTCATGACAAAATTTTGACAAAACTTTTCAACCCTAAACATTTTAGACTGAGAACTTATCAGCCCTTCTATACGTAGGTAGATACAAAATAGCTTTTTTTTTAAATAAATAAATATTACTTTTGTTTATTTCGTTTAATAATAAGTTAAAAAAAAATCTTGACACAATTTTAATGCAAAATTCTGATATAATATATAATAAAATATATAATGTATATATATATATATATATATTTATTTGTATATGTTTATTTAAAAAGTATATATGTTATAGATAAAAGTAAATTCCTTCTTTATCGGCACATTAGTAGGAATAACATTTTTATCCAGTTCTATATAATTACTTGCATTTGCAAAATTGCGATTAATCGATTGATAAATCTTTTAATTACTTATTTAGTATTTCTCTCGTCCAAAAATTACAATTTTTAATGATGAAATTTAACAGGGAACTTGGACATGAAAGAAGTAGAACTATGTTTGATTTAGTTGGACGTTTCGTCCCTTTATTGGGACTTCTTCAGCAACTTAATCTTTACAGTTCAGCGTCTTTTTTCATTGAGTAGACATACATTTTTCTTTTTATTATTAATATTCAAAACACAAAACATCTAAACTTCGTTAAATAATAAAAAGAAAAATGTATGTCTACTCAATGAAAAAAGACGCTGAACTGTAAAGATTAAGTTGCTGAAGAAGTCCCAATAAAGGGACGAAACGTCCAACTAAATCAAACATAGTTCTACTTCTTTTATGTCCAAGTTCCCTGTTAAATTTCTTTTAATTACTATTCGATTATTTAACGACCACATATTATCATTTTTTTTTTTTTTACGCACAGACAAGCAGAAGAAAAGAAAATTTCTTCAAAAAAAAAAAAAAGAATTATGATAAACGAATTCAATATTGCAAAGGGGAAAAAATGTGTCTCTTAATAAAAATATTCGTAAATATATTGAGACAATAGAGATAATGATTATATAAAATTAAAAAAACAATATAGAAAAGTTGTCACAAACGATAAAAAAATTATTAGAACAAAATAATATTAAGTTTAATATTGAATATTAAATATAAAACTAATACAATTCATATATTCTCATCACATTATCTGATTATAAAAAAAAGTAAAACTTTCGAATATATTTTCTTAAAAAAAAAAAAAACAATAGAAAAATCTTCTTCTTCTAGAATAATAGAAAAATGAAATAAAAATTCTTAAATAATTAACAAAAATATATATAAACAAATCGATTATATAGTATTCACGTTTGAATCAGAAAATTATAAAAAGAAAGAAAAGGAAGATGGATTTCTACCATCGATGATATACAAAAGAAACAGAACAAAATTAACAATAACAATAACAATAATAATAAAACAATATAAAAAGAACTATATAAGTTTATATTAACGTGTGAACGAGAGGGGATCGGATGAAAACGAGCCGTGACAAGAGGATAGATAGAGATAAAAAGAAAACCAAAGATTAAAAAAGGGCGAGAGAAAGAAAGGATAAGAAATATATAATAAAAAAAGAAAACCATAAAGAGAGAGAGAGAAAGAGAAAGAGAGAGAGAGAGAGAGAGAGAGAGAGAGAGAGAGATAGATAGATAGATATTAAAAAAGTTAGAAAAGGATAGTAAAGGATGCATATAGGGGGGGGGGATCCTTACGTAAAATATCGCACACCCGTCTGCAGGATGCTCAGCCGAATATTATTTCGCCTCGTAAGGATCCTGATGAGCGTCGGCCAAGGGATTATTTAATGACACGATCTTCTTTCTTTCTCTTTCTTTCACATACACACACATATATATATATATATATATAGTGTCTATTCAGGTATAAAAGGTAAGTAAAACGAAGGTTGGGCAACTTCTCTCAGGTATTTTTGAGAGCTTCTTATGTTAGAGTAGTCCCTTTTGATTGCAATACTTGTAACCATAATGCATTAGTATTAATAACTATTTTAACATTCTTTTTTTCCTATCTTTTATTAATCTAAAAACTTTTGAGTGCAAGTTTAAAATATTGTTCTCTCTTTTTCACTAATATGTTATATATATATAATTTATTCGTTTATATTTTTATTATAATATTATTAATTATTTAAACATTTCATTTTATTTTCTCTCTCTCTCTCTCTCTCTGTCCTTTTTTTTGATTATTAAACTAAAATTTTGGCAGGAACAATTTGTTTGTGGAAATTGAAGATATTGTTCCGCCATTTTTTTTCCGGATTTGGATTTCTTCTTTGTTACTAACCTACAAAATTTTGTCGAACAGTTTGAAAATATTTCTATTACCACGTTTATTCAATAATTCATTCATTTATACTGTTAATATAATATTAATTAATTATTTCACTTTTTTTTTGTTTTTATTTGATTTCTTTGGTTTTTTTCTTTTTTTTTTGTAATTAACCTAGAAATATTGTCGGATAATTTTTGTTGCAGGAAGTTGAAAATATTTTTCGATCGTTATTTTGTTTTGTTTTTTTTCCAATTGTCTACTAACAATTGATTCGTTTAATTTTATTCGATATTTCGTGCTTATGATATTAAATAAATGAGAAATATTTGTTTTTATATAAATACAAAACAAACACACACACACACACATTGATCATTATATGATTTTAGAAAAGTCGTCGAATAACATTTTATCCAAATAAAAAATGATTTATTTTCTAATATATATATGCAAACCAGTATGAAAATATATCCATAACTTATTTTTTAGCTATTTCTCGTTTATTAGATAAGATTATTACAAATTAGTAATCCAGTTGGACATTGCTAATTCAATAACGTTCTATGCTTTCGTCCACGCAAATCTCACCAACAATTTATTTTCATTTCTCTCTCTCTCTCTCTTTCTTATTTATTTTTTACGTAGTCCAAAGTTCAATACGATTCGATACCAAACAAGAACTGGATAGAAACAACAAAAGTATACGTATCAGAAAATTATTTATTACACATGAATCGGATTAGCCGGTTACGATAATATCATGCAAGTAATATATCTCGTTTTTTTTTTTTTGTGAAGCTTGGTATAAAAAAGAAAAAAGGGTACAGAGATAGAGAGAGAGAGAGAGAGGCTGGAGGGGGGAGGAAGGGGTAGTGGGATACAAGTACGTGGATTCGAATATATTTTCTTTTTAAATCAATATAATTTATTAATGAATATTTAAATGCCCCGAAGATATAAATGTTAAAATTCGTTTCACTTTGGAAATTGTTCGTTTAACATTTGACAGAAAATACTACTACGTTTGTACAACCACCCCCTTTCTCCCCCTTTCCCCTATTCAGAATCTTGTCATAGGATTTTGTAATATCGGAAACGGCCGATTAAATTCGTTGGAAGGATAAATATTAATTTATGCTGTATATGTATATATATAAATTTATGCATTGCGTATATATATATATATATATATATATATATATAAATATCCGTTCGAATTTAATGTCGATAAAATTCGCCATTATTTTGTTGACGATATTTCAAAATGTTCATTATTGATTGACAAGTTAAAATAATTAAACGTTATACTCTATCTCCGTATATTTAAATTTACAAATAATATTATCTAACTTTTCTAATTTTTTTAATCTCTCGCGTACTATGTATTATTTATAATTAGATAGATTAAATTTATTTACGCTTGGTTCTATATATATATATGTATATGTGTGAGCATGCTGTGAACAGGTTTTCCGAGCATTGAAAATGTATTTTTCTTTATCTTCAAGAAAAATCTCTTGTCTCTATTATTAACTTCATTATAAGGGATTTATATTTCGTGTATTTGAAGATGTAATTCTTTTTGGAAAAGGAATGTTGATTGGAAAAACGAAAACATGAAAATATTTCCGAATGGGGAAGGCAATGTTGTGAAAATATTTAAATGAGTGTAATATTGTATCGAAATTTGTGAAAACATTTTACTCGAGCATCATAAAACTAAATATGGTTGTACTTAAAATACTTTAGTATTTGTGTGTAATTAGTAAAAGAAGTTTTGAAGGAAAAGAAAAGAAAAGGGAAGGGGAGGGTAGGTTAATGTTCCTAAAGTTTCATCTTAGTTAGTCCAAGTTTTGAAAATAATGGTTTAATCTTTGGTAATAGTTAGAACCTTGGGGAAAGGAAGGGAGGGGAGGGAGAGAGAACAGGTAAAACTATACCGTAAATGTATACCTGACAGAGAAGAGTTGCTTTGATTTATGCGTTTTTCAAAGAAGTGTCAAGTGCATCAGACATGTTTCCTGGAAAGGGAAGAGTACGTTCTTGAGTTGTAGATAAATGTAGTGCACACAGTATTATAAACCTACAGGTATTTTTTACAAAACTATTAGGTTGAACCGTCATTATAAAATACTTAAAAAAATAAAAAACAACCACAAAAAAGAAAAAAAAAAAAGGAAGGAATATAAGAATAAATGATCATACATATTTCCATCTTGTATATTTTACACACATAAATTGTGAATATATATTATCTATAAATTGAATTATACACCATAATGATATAAACATTATTAACATAGAATATAAAAAGTAAAACTATATAAAGAATTCTATTAAAATACTATTCTAATAAAACGTGTATGATATGACGTATAATATAAGATGATGTAATATAATTTAAGATTAATATTAAATGCATAAATGCAAAACAACAATAAGTTAATTATTAGTAACATAGAATAAAAAAGAAAAAAAGAACTATAAAGAATTCCATTAAATACTTTTCTAATAAAACGGGTATATCGTATAATATATAAGGTGGTGTAATAGTTTAAGGTTGAAAATTGGTTGGTGACTAGTCTTTGGAGGTTAGATAGCTTAGAAGCAATTTGGCGGGTAGTAACGAAGGGCCTGCGAAAACAAAGGATCGTCCTCGCCGTACCGGCCAATTGTTGCATTATTCATGTGTTTCTAGCAAGAAGCGGTCGTAAGGCTTGCTCAGGGTTTGAGACTTTCAACTTCCAACTACTACTACTAATACAACTACACCAACCAACTGAAACTACTACTCCTCCTAGTCGTTTCTTCGTCTTGTTCGTCGTTTTAAACCTCCCCCACCTCTTTCTTCTTCCTTGTAGTTGCCTTCCCGAGCCTCTTTCTCTCCCTTCAAAATTCATTTTGTTCCCCTTGGGTGCCTTAGACGCACCATTAGTCCGCTTCGAAGTATGGCGCTTGACTCTTCTCTACCAGCTACTACCTCGATTACGAACCGAACTAGAAGACCTTCGGGATCCAAACTAGTCCTGATCTCTCCCTTTTCTCTCCCTACTTTCCCATTCCTCTTTCATCACTAACTCTCCCTTCCTTCCTTCTTCCCTTCTTTCTCTTCATCTTACCCTCTATCATACACCTTATTCTTATCCCATGTTGCTGTTTTACAACCTTTCATGTTGTGTGTATTAAGATCTTTTATATATATGGATTTTTATATATTAATCTATTATTTAATTTATCTTTTTTACTATTAACAATGTATGTTACTTTATATTATTTTATTATATTCAATACATTTATTATTGTTTAATCTTGTAGGTTTAACATTGTTTTGATACAAGTTTCCAAAATTGTTTCATTATTTTAAAATAATTTAAATAAATATTTATATGAAAGTATATATATAAGGATAAATGAGAAATTTATTTCTTATGAAATCTCTAATATCACGAGGAGGATAAAATCGTTTTAAATAATATTTCAAATGTAATTTGATTTAATAGAAGAAAAAATAGTTTTATATCAAACGAGTTGCAGGAGTTAAATAAATTCAAATAAATTAAGCATTGCTTCTACTGTTCTGATAAATGTGTTAGAATTTTGATTTATTATCTTACAAATAGATAAAAATATTTAGAAATGAATTCATATATTCCTTTCATTTTC
>NW_014569892.1:53041-59501 GCF_001313835.1 Polistes canadensis
ATATATATAGAGAATATTTAACTAAACTGGTATACCTTAGATTTATATCAAGTTTAATGTTGAAATTGATATTAACTGGTTGTTTCTAGATCGACATTCCACCGATCAGTTTAAGATTAATTAATAAGACTAAGACCAATTTTTTTGTTACCCTATCGTATACCATTCGTTGATAAATATGGAATAGTTTTCTCTTTTTATATCATTCTCATTTCTTTTGACATTCTCTCTGGACATAGGAGAAGTAACCCCACTTCCAAGAAAACGCGAGTACAGAAGAGACAACCGTGAAGGGACAAACACAGCAAAAAGAATATACGTTCCTCCTCTTCTTCGTTGGCATCTCGATCACCTAGGATCACAAGGAGGATCCTACCATTCCGATTTTAACTCTTCTGATACCTATCTTTTTCTTTTTCTTCTTCTTTTTTCTTTTCATTCTAGGCCCCTCTCCTCATTTACTTCCTTTTATATTCTTTTTGTTCCTCATGATGAGAAACTTTTGAGATTCTCATAAAAAAGTATTAACCTTATTCTACACTTTGTTTTTTATTTTATCTTGAAGTAATAGATAGACAAAATAAGGTGAATCAATAGAAATTAGTAATACTAATATTTTGGGGAATATAAGAAGAATCTGTGTGATATTATTTACAAATTTTATTTCATTATTATTTAAAGGATATATGATTTGATAAATCAGAACAAATTGGTATTACTACACCCTGTAATATTATTTAGTAATTGTAATGAATTCTTTTAAAGTATACAAGATTTGATAAATCAGAACAAATTGGTATTACTATACCCTGTAATATTATTTAGTAATTGTAATGAATTCTTTTAAAGTATACAAAAATTGATAAATCATAGTAAATTAGTTTTACTAAATCCTGTGATATTGCTTAGTAAATGTAATCAGTTATTTTAAAGTATACAAGATTTGATAAATCAGAACAAATTAGTTCTACTACACCCTGTGTGGTATTGTTTTGAAATTTTATATAATTATTTCAAAGTATACAAGATTTGATAAATCAAAATAAATTGGTTTTACTAACATCAGAGAATAGAAACACTCTGTGATAGTACTAACTAATTTTATTTAATTATTTGAAAGTATACAAGATATAATAAATCAGAACAAATTGGTTTTACTACTAGGCCCTCTGATATTGTTTAGGAACTTCAATCAATTATTTCAAAGTATACAAAATTGAATAAATCTAAGTAAATGAATTTTCTTAATATTGAAGATTGAAAGTCATTGTTTAACATCTTTAATTATTCATCTACAATGATACAAAGTGAAGTATGAAAGTATTGATGTAGGTCGTGTTGGAAAAGAGGACAAGCTGTCCCCTTTAAGTTCCCAGATAGCAGATTGCACTGGCAAACGAACGCTTCTCGTTTCGATCGAGCGAACATACATACAGAAAGAGAGTGGTAGAAGGGGGTGAGGATAGGGGGTTGGGAAAAGAAATAAAAGAAAAAGAATGAGAAAGATAGATAGATACATACATACGTACATAAAAAAAAAAGAGAGTAAACCTATGAAAGAAAAACCAGTAAACCTTCAAGTTCCATAGACCAGTGGAATTCAGCCAAATGTTAGAGTAGTATTTGAATTTGGCTTATCGATTATGTACTCAAGAACTAAACTATAAATCCATTCTCAGATTGACAAAAGAAAGGATTATTAGAATTTTATTTAGACTATTATTTACTTTAAATATTTTCTTTTTTAAGTTTAACAATGTTCAATGTGTGTTTGATTATTTGTTTTATCTGTGATTCTTTTAACTCTTTATTAAATAATTGAAATACTTTTCTTCCTGCTTATTATTTTATAATATTGTCTATAGTTATATTAAGTTTCAATAGAATTTAATTAAAAAGATTTTCATTCATGTTTTAAGAACTTGCACTTTTGTGCTTATAATTGTTTGACTTTAGTTTTATTATCTGTATTATTATAATGATTTAAACAATAAATTACATTGTTTTTATGAGTTGAATAAAAAATATTCATATTTAGCAGCACATACATAGTGATGTTATTATAAAACTTCATGTACCTCTAAATCAGTATTTCTATAATTTATCAAATATTTATTTAAAATAACTTGAATCATTTACAAATGTTTATATTATAACTATAATGAAATATTAAAAAGAAATATAGATATAATTAATTATTTAAACATAATAAATGCATCAATATGACTTATCAGTGACCTGTTTGAATGAAAAAAAAAAAGAAAATGTCTGAGCTGTTATAACAGTAGATCATCATTTTCACGATTCAAAGGAGTGGTTTTAAGTATCGTACGATTTACAACAATACCAATCAGAAAATCGTGAATCTAAAGATTCCTATAACAAGACATTTGATGATTTCAAAGGTCACTATTATCCTTTACTTTTATATTCAATCTATACACTTACAGAAATCATTTTCTCATACTTCATCTGAACTTCATACTTCATACTTCATCTATAACTATTTCTTTTCTATCATTCATTTCAAACTACAATCAAAACTAAATAGAAAATAGTTAAAATTGATCTCCTATTGATCACCTGGAGGGTGGTGGGGGGTTGGAGAAATGTGTTACGAAACAATAGGATAACTTATTAAGGTGAACCAATAGTTCACCAGTGCATTTATTCTATTGTTTCAAATATATACTTGCAATTTTGTTCAAGTGAATAAAATTACTTCATATTATATATATATGCGAGTGAGATATTAATTTAAAAATTGTACGAACTTTTGTTACATCCTGATATTACATGAAGATATATAAAGAAAATAAAAAACAAGTCACGTTATTATTATTCTATAATTCTTAATTAAGAATTTCAACTGTTAGTTGATTAAAAAAAAACTTGTTAAATGTTCTTCTTAGAATTAACATTTGTTGATTATCGAACGCGAACGGTTAAACTCGAAGAGTACAAAATTAGGAAATGAGATACACGCAGAATTCGATTAAACGAATTCATGAATATGTTAAGACGCAGCTGTCTATCGTATATTTTCTTTCTCACTCATTCGCACATTCATATACACACGTACATACATACACCTACTTGCGTACATATATATATATAAATTATTCCTGTTTATTTATTTGAAATAAATTTGTAGGATATAACTTTCTCAAATTAAAATTAATGACGTTCTAAATTTCATTAAACGAAACGAAACGTTGGAATATTAATTAATCTTAATAGATCGATGAAAACATTTTTTCAGTTTAATTGTTTTGCGAATTCCGAACACAAAAATTGTTCGAATAGATTTTTCTATGATGCGCAAATTCATGAAACTTTATAGTTCATATATTGCTTTTGAAGTCCGAGTAAAAAGAATCATTTTGGACGGTGACGTCACGCAAACGGGGAATGCGGTCAGGCCGGATAGGGGGCCCCAAAAAGCCGATAGTCCTAGAAGTACCTGAAGAAGAAGAAGAAGAAGAAGAAGATACGATTAAAATGTTTGCACCGTGGTTAAACAACGTTTCTTAAATATTTCCATCGTAACATTTTTAACAAGAGAACATATTTAAATTGTTATTACACAAATATCGAAAATTAATTAATCCTTGTCCTAATAATAATTACATCATATCAATCGTGAAGATTATTTTTTTTTCCGCGTTCCCATATAAATTGGCTGTAAAAATAGAAAAAAAAACGAACTGCATAATAAATTGTCAATGAATTTTCTTGAAATATTTTCTCGTTTATTGCGAAAGGGAAAACAAATAATGATTGTATAGCACACACACATAACGATGCATTCCTTTATTATTATTATTATTATTATTTTCTATTAATATAATAAGTAATAATAAAAATACACGACTGTTGAATAAATTATTATTATTAAACTGAAGAAAAAGAACCGGCGTACCACCGATACGAATAATAAAAATTCGGTATTGAATTTATTTTTTTTTCTTTTTGTCGGTATTAGAAAGCAAGAAGAAAAAGAAGAAGGTAGGAAGGGAAAAAAAAAGGAAGATTAGAAACACATGAAGAATCTTCCGGCACATATCGAGCGTCTTAATCCGAAAGTAAGAGGAGGACGATGTAAAAGTGGCTTTAAGGGACGCCCTTGTCGGAGCTTATTAAGTACTTAGAAGGGCATAAGGGACCAAAACGCGTAGCTGCTTTGGATCCCATTTAACCGTGCTCGAATTACCTACCTCGTTGGTGAACTACGTTAAGAAATACGTTCGAGATGAAAAGGATAGGGAATTTTTAGGGAAGTGCGGTGGAGTGGGGGTAAGGGGAAAAGGGGTGGAGAAAGAAAAATATAGAAAAGGATAGGAGATTGGAATATGGACGAATATCGGTTTAAGAAAATTAATAGGCGGAAACAGAACGTTCTTTAGCGGTTCGTAAACCTTTCGTAAACGTTAATAATAATCCTTCTTTTCCCCAGGTGCTATATATATATATATTTATGAGTTTAATTTGGATTCATTGGTAACATTATGAATTAGACAGACACACGTTCCAATGATTTTTTTCTATCAAACTTTTATTGATTTAATATTGTTGTCACAATTGTTTGGTATCACTATAACATAATTTTATCGGTATATACAAATGTTGTTTGATATTTTGATAATTTTCGATAAGATTGCATAAATTTATTTTATTGAAATTTTCTATTTCAATAATATTATCAATAATTCGAAAATATATAGAAAATATTTGATATATTAATTTGAAGTAAAAATAATTAAAAATATTTGTATTTATTATTTATATTAAATGTGTTTAACATGATATTAATGAGATTAAAATTAGTTTTTAGGTTAGATGTAAAATATTATAATGAGATTTCGTTTAATTGTAAATTAATAGTAACGGTTAAATGAAAGACAAATTATCGAAGCATAATTCATGATGCACATAAGTATAATAAAAGCATGGATAAGGGCTAATCAACTGGGGGCACGCGCCACTGACTCGGAAAAGCAACCCTTCATCCGTTTGTATTCTCAGGTTTCCACACCACAAAGGACAATCTCGACCCCCTTAGGTGAGACTACTAGTTTTCTTTTCCCCTTTTTATCTATGGGATTTTTCTCTATCACTTCATTTTCTATAACCAAACGATCTCTCGTATCTTGAAAACTTTTTTAACATCTTTTCTTTGGATTGACAAAACAATGAACACGATTTATCCAATTTTTATATTGGATACTTCAAAAATTTGTTACTTTTTTAATTTAATTCTTTTTTATTTTAAATATATGAAATTCTGATAAATTTCATATTGTTTTGTTTTACTTGAGATTAATACACAACGATTAGAATATACTTTATACGAAAATTTATTAAATAAATTATTTCTTTATTATATATATAATTATTTATATTATTATTATTATTTAAATATTAGATTTTTGTGTTTTATTACCGATAAAGCAAAAATTATTGAAAATTATTAAAATTTATTCTGAAATTTCGACACATACACACAACTCTGAGAAATATTTTTCGAAACAAAGGACTTATAAATATCATACATCTATAATCTCACAAGGAAACAATAACATACTTAACAAAAAAAAAAAATAATGTCCACACGAGTATCCTAATTATTTCCGAATAAAAAATAGAAAAGAAACAAACAAAACTATGTCGCAAATCATTACGAAATCAAAGACTCAAAAAGACATTAATTCCAAACGAATAGGAAATAGGGTCGTAGAATATTGAAGAAAAAAAGAAAAAGCAATGAAATAAAAATATAAGAAGAAGAAGAAGAAGAAGAAATTGTCGGATGGAACAAAGATGGAACGGAGACGAGTTAGGCTACTACCTACAAAGGTAGTTTATAACCAAGTGAGTTAGAGTTCTAAGCTAGGCAACTACTTTCATAGTTTACCAACCATAATACCTTCTCGTACCTACATAAATCTACGAGTCTCAATATCCCGAAGGCAAGGCACAAGAGATGAATACACACACACACACACAAACACAAACACACACACACACATACGTATACATATATATAAATATACATACATATTACCCGTATAACGATCCAAGTTACTATATTGGATAAAACGTGTACGTGTATGTTCACATGTATACGTGTATTAATGTATATAAGTGTTAGTGAAAAAAAAGGTAATTTCATCTTCTCCCCGAATCTTCTTCTTGCGGTCCTCTTCCTTCTCTCGCATACCATCCGGTACTCTTTGTTTCTTTCTCTCAACGTGTCTAAACCTAGCCGGCACATTTATACCTGAAATCATTCTCTTCTCTTTATCTTTTTCTCTGTGATACATAATTTTTCTTCTCCAATGATCGCGATCTACCTGAATATCATTCTTTTTTCTTTCCATTTGGAACATTTATTTTCTTTTTTTTTTTTTATTCCTTACTTTAGTCAAGAAACCATAACCTAAAAATTCATTAACAAATT